>NC_091390.1:8236234-8273402 GCF_038502225.1 Cherax quadricarinatus
AGGTGAGGTTTCTGCCTGTCAACACACACGTATGCAAGACTAAATCTAAGATCTCAGGTGCGCAACAGAGCACCACGATACTCAAACATTAATTTAGGCGATTATCACGAGTCCTTAACATAGACATAGGTATTTAGGATACAAAGAAGGAAACGGGATAATACTAAAAGTCACAATAAAAACATCCAATATAACAAAACAAAACGACGATGTGAAATTTTACATCTCAGCGGAACAAAGAAAAAAAATGATGCAAGTAGTTACATGTAATATAATATTACTGAAAAGCACACTGTAACACAGCATAAAATATAAACATAAAATAAGAACCAGTTGCTTATGCTAGGAAACACATTTTGTTTTTTAATTTTTTTTACCAATTACAATTGAATCAAAATCATTAAAGACACCTATAACATATTTGAGTCTCATTGAAAATTTTCATCATAAAGTCCTTGAAATGATTTATACATGAAAAATGATAATATGCAATCGTAGTGCAACACACTTCCAATGATAACTTTGTAGTTCCTGAAACCCTCGGGGTAATAACCCTATTGCCTCTAGATATCAAAACTCAATTATACATCCATATAAACAGCTCTCCATGCTCACACCCATGTCTAGGAAAATAGCCCGTTGTGTCCCCTTACCCACTTTGCAAATCCCATAAATCCCTTAAAGTGAAATTTCGATAACCCTCACTAAAATCTCTCTCCCATCTCCCTCCATACACCCCTTTATTTCTACACTGTCCTATAAAAAGTTGCTGCCAACGCATTAAATTCGTGCACGCACGTCCGCCTCCCTTATAGCCCACATCATGTATATATAATCCGTAATCATATACCCAATCGCATTCTCAACCCTTTTATTCACCCCAGTTATATCTAAACTTAAAACCCTCAAGACCTGCAAACCCCCTCCCCCCACTAACTTTAAAACCTTACCCATCCAAACCCTTATAAGTTCAATACAATCGCAAAAATACACCGTATGATAAATAGTCGCCAATCCTCCACAATCCTTGCATTCCCCATCCTCTCGTATTCTCTTACAAATAAAACCATTCCTGACGGCAAGATTCCATGTAAAAATCTATACATAACTTCTCTGACTTTAGGTTTTAAACGCAATTTGTTTAAACGCCCCCAAATATTACGCCAATCATACATCGGATAAACTACTTCTACCGCCGCTACCAGAGCCTTACCATCTACCCTATCAAGATTTCTCAATTTAATGTGTAAAGGATCCCTCACGTTTATAAATACCCGTAACATTGCCTCACCTATCATGAACTCCCGACCCCCCCACCACCGTCGCATATCCTGATGTATCCTATGAAGACCGTCTCCTTTCGCCCCTCCCTCCCGCTTATAACTATGTTTTAAATACATACTTATTATCCTCTTTTCGACATCTACAAGACCCAGCCCTCCACGGCCAACCGGGAGTGTGACTACCGCTCTACTTAACCATTCGCTCCCTGTTCCCCAAATGAATCTAAAAACACTTTTTTGTAACCTTTTTAACTCACAACGAAGTATCGGAAATATTACCGTAACATGCCGTAATAGCACATTCGTTGTTATCACCCTTTGTTGCAAACTTAAATTAGCTGCTCTTAAACCACTGAGGCGCTTCAGAACACTATCAACGATACGCACGGAATTTATTTGTTGTGCTAACTTGATATCACTTACATAAACGATCCCACATATATTTATTTGGTCCACCCTTTCCCACCTTTCAGCAACCATTCCTTCCTCACGTGGCCCTTTTCCAAGATTCATATACTTTGTTTTCCCCATGTTAATCTTCATGCCAGAAGCCTTTTCAAAAACTTTCACTAACTTTTCTACCCGAATCAAATCCATGTTTTCTCTCACCAAAATCGTCGTATCGTCGACATATCCAACAATGCCCGCTCCCCCACCCCTTACATTACCCATCCCATTTGCTTCCAATAAAACCCTTATCCCTCTATAAAAGGGATCTTGAAAACAAGCAAAAAAAATTTGTGAAAGGGGACAACCTTGACGCAAACCCCTTCCCATCTGAATTCGATCTCCCAACCTCCCATTCACCTGCACACGCAAGGTTGCCTCCTGATACATTAATTTGGCCCATGATATAATTTCCGCCCCAAACCCCTGCCATCTCATGATCTTCCATAACGTCTCCCGTTCCACACTATCATATGCCGCCTCCCAATCTATAGCCAATACCCCCCCTCCCAATCTTACTCTTTCTTCAATAAAACTTTTAATCATACCGAGACCTTCATACATAGACCTGCCCGGCACCCCATATTGTCCCTTGTCAATCACTTTGCCCAGGACTTTTTTTATTCTGTTGGCCAAGATCCTTCCAAAAATTTTATAGTCACCACATAATAACGAGATTGCACGATAATCTTTAACCGTTAATGGCTCGCCTTTAGGAACTAGGACGACCACAGCCAACCTTTGTTGTTCCCCTAAAACCCCATCCCGCTTCATTATATTGAATAAACGTACCAAAAACCCCTTTAAAACGTTCCAATTTTGAAGATAAAAGTCGCTGGGCAACCCATCAATTCCTGGCGCCTTACCCAATTGCGCCCCAGATAAAGCCTCCCAAGTCTCACACTCCGTTATCGGCCCTCCCAACATCAAACGATCATGCTCCATCAGCTCACAACGCACAAACCTACCGATTGACTGCAATGCAATTTCACTTATTCCAACACTTTGCGTTTTCAATTTAACCCAAGCATCTATATACCCACTCATACCCTCCGTCGTCGTCAACTCCTGATTGACTCTATACCCCTGCATACCTACCTGAACATTCAACCCCATTAACTCCATTTTTTTTTTTATTTAAAATACAATACATAGCTTAACATAAAAACCCCTTAAACTAGGGTTGATACACATTGAATATAAACACATTTTGAAACACAATCTCTCAGAATGTACAATAGCAAATAACAAACACAATATTAACAAACACAAGAGGTTACACAAATATACTAGAAAATATCGCTTGTGACAAAACATAACATTAAGAAAGATGGGCAATCTTAACCCTATGTACACAAGAACAACAACAAGAACATAACATGTACGTGACCCCTGTAGCAGGTTCAATAATATAAATAAATCCATAATCCCTTCGGGTATACACTATTTACATAATATTACTGGGACATATTGCCAATGCACAATACAATACAATAAGAAGAATATTTTATTTATTTTTATTTATTTAGTATATCGGTTACTCACAACCAACACAAATAATCGATAACCGAAAGAACCTACATCACAATCTCATGATAAAACAAAGTACATACTCTTACTCAACTAACCCCCCAGTACATAAGTTCCCTACAGTCACACATACTCGCCTTACCACAAGTCTTACGAGTTAGCCACAAAACTAGAAAAGCCATAAGCATTCCGCACTCATCTACAGGCTATACACATTATATAATATAGCAATAAAATGCTCAGTACAAAAACATAAAACCCCGTTTGCCAGGTCATAGCCGAAAGGTACATCAAGTACTTCAACAAAGAAAGAAAGCAGTAGACTCTGACTTAAGACATCTATAACACATATAAATTCACCACCACATCCACTCACACAACCACATTTACCTCAACCACGCATTACACAGATACACACAGTAAACCACCCGTTGTGCATACCCAACCCCGGAGACAAGCCCGTTCCATCCCCTGAAATTCAATCCCCCCCCCTTTCACAACGTTAACAATGCTCTCACACTCATACTATGGTACCCTAAACTAAAACACATCGGAGGATGCAATGGGAGTCACAGTGGGAGGTGGAAAGGGAGAGATCCGTGTTTGTCTATGGGCTAGACGAAGCTAAAGGGGAAACTTATGATGAAAGAAAGCAGGAGGAGAAAAAAGCGATTGAAGACATCATGAAGGTGATAGGCGAGGGGGACATGACCCAGGTGGCAAATTTTCGGAGAATTGGGTGGTTCACAAAGAAAAGGAATCGGCCTCTCAAAGTAATTTTCAAGGCAGAATCAACCCGAACCATGATCCTGCAGGAGAAAGCACGGCTGAGAGGCAAGCAGGAGTTCCGGAGTGTGTACCTCGACCGAGACAGAACACAGGACGAAAGGAATACAATGAAAGAGAGAGTTCAAAAACGAAAGGAGAAATGGGAGGAAATGAAAAAGAAGAGCAGAATAACCCAGGATCAAATGGAAGGACAAGCGCACCCCCCAAAAACACCTGCAGAAGGACTCCAGCCACGACACCCCCAAGGCAACTGAACAATCCAAACCAACCATCACACACCGATCCCTCTGTTTCCACCCCCCGCACCACAGTAACAGTATTAGAACAGAAGTTGAAGGTTTGGTACACAAATGCAGATGGATTAACGAATAAACATGAGGAATGGCAAGAAAGAATCAATGAGAAGTCCCCAGACATCATAGCAGTTACAGAAACAAAACTCATGGAGACAATAACAGATGCAATCTTCCCACCAGGATACCAGATCATGAGGAAAGATAGAAGGGGCAGGGGGGGAGGTGGGGTTGCTCTGCTCGTAAAAAACAGATGGAAATTCGAGAAAATGGAAGGAATAGATGAGACGGGAGAAAGAGACTACATAGCAGGTACACTTCAGTCTGGGGAACACAAAGTGGTCATTGCAGTGATGTATAATCCACCACAGAACTGCATAAGCCCATCCATCATATTAATTAATGTATCTATAAATAACTTTCAAAAAAAAAATAAAAAGAAATCAATGTTTTTCTAAAAATATAAATTTATTCATCTCTTTTTCAAAGTAGCCGCCGACGATTCGGTCCCTATCTTTTGTGATTATTATTATTGTTAATGTGTTGTCAGTCGAGTCTTTTTTCAAATTCTCCTTTAAATTAATGTGTGGCTCCAACTGCCCCTCTAAGTATCGTTGGAAACCATACTGTAACTGATTATATCTCACTCCTTGACTAATATAATATTCCTTAATTCGCTTTTTGGCTATCGTTTCCCACCAATTAACCAAAGCCACATCTCCAGATGCTTCAACCACAAGGCGTTCCCACATATGCCCAAAAGACAAACGACTTTCCTCTCTCTTCAATAACTTTACATTTAATTTCCAAAAAGATGGACCCCTTCTAGGCACACCCTCAATATCTACATCCATTACAACTCCTCTATGATCCGAAAAAAACACATATATTACATTCACTCTCCGCACTGTAACCGCACTAGACACGTACATTCTATCCAATCTCGCCGCATAATCTCGTCTAATAAAAGTATGCTCCACCATGCCACCCCCCCCACACACATCCATTAAACCCACTCTCGTCAATAAATCTCCCAGGAACCCCAAGCAACAACCCGCTCCTCGAGGCTCCACATCTTTTCGTCGTATTACACAATTCCAGTCGCCCCCTATTATCACTACATTTGGTAAACTACATAGATAATATACTAATACATCTTGTACAAAATGAGTTTTAAGTCGTACATCTCCCTCGGCCGGCCCATATACACATACAAAACTTATGTGTGCTCTACCCCATAAACCATCCACCCTAATCACTCTCCCCTCCCCCCTTTCACTATGGCGTACTACAAACGGGCTATTTTCCTTTACCAGAATGGCGACGCCTCCTTCTAACCTCGTCGCATATTCCATATACACATCGTAACCTTCCATTTCTAACTCATATCCAATTCTGTAATTGTGTTCTTGGATAAATACCACATCCACATCTAGACGCACCAAAAATTCATTAAACTACTTTCGCTTCCGCTCAGATCTCAAACCGTTAATATTTATTGTCAAAACCTTAAAGTCAATTAATGGGGTTTTCCTTTCGTTCTAGGAATAGACTTTTCACTTATACATTTTACACCACCTCTATCCCTCCCCCCTTTTTTGGGAACCACCTTGATAAACTCTTGTTTCGTGGATTCACTGTTCCCTGTCCTCTGTACATCCGCCCAAGACTTTTTTCCTGGTTTTTGGGCAGGAGTAAGCACGTCGTCTGAGTCTGATGGGGTCGCCGTTTGCTTTCGCGTCCTACCCTCCACCTGCATTGGGATTTCTTTAGTACCATCATGATGCACCTCCACTTCTGCTACATTTACCATCATACCATGCGACACACTAGACTCAATGCTTTCATCCGTCGCCTCACCATGATGCTCAACCGATCCCAAAATTGCACCTGGATCCTCCACACGGTTGACGATCGACTCGTCTAACAAAACATCCAGTGCCTTCACTAAAGACGCCGCTACATCCTCTTCCCCCATAGTGGGCAGAGTCTCTTCAAATACTTTATTTATGTCCAGTGATGGTGATTCTTCTCGCTGTTTTGCATCCTCCAAAGCATTCTCCTGTGCTTTTTCTACCTCTTCACTCCAAGATGACCGTTGTCGAGACGGATGAGCATAAGACTGTTCTCGTCCCTCAATTTCCTCGACCTCTTCCGATTGTTGCTGTTGTGATATTTGGAGATTCCCACGACGCTTACCACACTGTGACGCTATGTGGTCATACGACCCACACAGCCGACACGTACGACGTTGCCCCGCATATGTTACATATACTTGAGTTCGAAATGCTTGCAACATAATATAGGACGGAATGGGATGGCGTAAGGTCATTTTGACTGAATATGTTCCCTCCAAACTTCCAGCATAAGGTCCAGCGGCCCACCGACCTGCAGAGGCCATATGAACCTTACCATAATTACGTAGTTCATCTTTAATAACAAAATCAGTCGCCTCAAAAGGCACATTCTTGATTTTACCCATGTGTAGTGTCGTGATACCTCATGAAGACGTACTGATACAGCTGAATTGACGGCTATAATGGTCTCTTGATACTTATCCACCACTGCTTCGTAGACATTTGCTGACGTCATTTTAACGAAGATCTGTGTCGTCCCATTAAGTGCTACACCACATATCTCTTCATTTGCGATACCGTAGGTATCACGGATAATCGCCGGTAGTAACAAATCCATCGTGGCTCCCGTGACAGCCCCACGGGTCAACTCAACGCAAACAGTGTTGATGCGCCTGTTGCTATGCAGCGCCATGTTGGAAAATGAGCAGCGCACGTCCTCACTACTCAATGGTTGTTGACGAACTGAGGTAGCTCGCCTGAAAACAGCAGAGGGGTGCAGAGCACAACCGCACTCCACCGTGGTCAGGCAGCGAATGTAGTCCAAGTATAAGGATACATGTTTGAGGATATGTCATTTATTTATGTACTAATGTTTAAGGCTTTAATTTTTGTTATAATGTTATACGTATTGTTGTATGCTTTTATATGATATTTCATCATGTATGGTTTAGGGAAATACTAGTTGGCTTAGGTGTAAATATCGGATATGTGCTGCAGCATACTTTATAAGGTGTATTATGTTCATGTATTATGTTTTGTATACCTGTTTAATGAAGGATGGATTTTTATATATTTAATATGTTGTTAAATGACGTTTTAAATAAAATATAAAAAAAAAAACATCTCGTACCACTGCTGTCAGGTTACTGAGGAGCGTCAGGCAAGGGGGTCTACACTGCCCAAGAGCGATGCAGACAATGTCTAGAAACTTTTAAGGGAACCAACAGTCGCCTATTGAGGTGGACATTGACACTCCAAGCTTTTAAGTTCCACATTGTGTATATTAGTTGTTCATTTAATTATTTCTCTGACTGGTTAAGTCATGACAGTCAGTAGAAGATTTGGCACCTTATGTGACTTTCCTGGTTAAGAACTTTTTCCTAGCCTATTCATCATATATTCCTTGACTATAAGTCTTGGTATGGGGGAGTGTGAGGGAAAAGTTCAACAGATAGGAGTAGCGAGCGAATATATTGTGATGATAGTTTGATTGTCAGTCTGCTTGTTAAGGTAGGGTCAGTCTAGCTCCCACTTCCCCCCCCCCTTCTTCACCCGGAAAGGTGACGTGTGGGGCTCCGACCAAATGGATAATCACTTGACTCACAGCTCCCAACACAACTGTAAGTAAAAGCCTCTGCTCCTATTTTAATAAATATATTGGTTAAAAGCTTCACTTTTAACCAATTTTGAAACTTAATTTATACTGCCTTGATATTTATGTATACCAGTTTGCTTTCAAATCCTCACCATTCTTTTGATTACCTTACACTTATCATGGAGAGTGATTTCTCAAGCAGTGGTTAACTTTTATCACTTTCTAGCTTGGAATGTTAGCCTGGGTCATCTGGCAACCACATAATTAGTGTTGAAGGAGATAAACCTCACTTTGGTTCTGGGACGTCACCCTTGATCGACTTACCTGAGTGTAGCCAACCCCTGGCAACTACCCATCATCTTTGCAGTGGTGAGAGACCTGTGTTCCTATCATCTTGACGGATCATTCAAGGCTGGAGAAACTGTATAGTCGTTGGGTTGTCACTTACCAGCTGTGACCCCACACATCATCAGCAACGGCTACAATTTCTACAATGCACTGTTAACATTAACCAGATGCATCAGTCTAAATGTCCATATTAGCATTGAAGTCAAATATTATATTTTTTATTTCATTTTTCATTTCTCTTTCAAGTATAATAAAAGTTCATGTTTTATATTTTTACTTCTAACAATAAAGTGTTTATATTTGTATGTTATTATTCTTTTTCTATTCATTAATTTTCCTGAGGAGGAGGCAGCCTTGGTAATACTGAAGTTGTTACAGGGCTGAGCAAGCCTTCACGTGGGTCATGTCTCCTTCTCCTATTGTTTTCAAGATATCTTCGATCGCTTTCTTCTCCCCCTGGATTCTTTCATCATAGGTTTCCCCTTCAACTTCTTGGAGCCCGTAGACAAACACTAACCTCTCCCTCTCCTCCTTCCACTGTGTCTCTTTTTGTGTCCTATGTGGTGTTTTATCTCCTTCCATCGAGATGTTCCAGCCTTCAACCCCTGTCCTTGCTGCAACCCCTATGCTCAGTGGACTGTCTTCCCTGCTCAGCTGTTCCCTGCCACTGTAGTTGACTGTTAGTCTCTGCAGGCTTCACGATTAGTCTTCCTGTACTCGTCTTGTCCTGAATCCCTACAGCTCTCTCGTCTGTGACTGGTATAGAGGTCCCTGATGTCGTTCCTGTGCTGTCATTTGTCTCTCTATTCTGTTTCAGGTCTTTTAGCTCCTCTTCTAAGCACTTGCTAAGACTTTTAGTCCCCACTTCCTGCTCTCCTCAGCTATCCTCTCCTCCATTACCCTGCTGAGCTCAGCTATCTTCCTTCTTCACTCTTCCTCCATTTTTGTGAGCTCTACCTCCCAATCTTCCCTCCCGGGTTTCTCCCTCCTGGGTTCGACCTCCAGACCCCTGGGTCTCCGTTCTCTTGGGTTGCCAAATTTTTCTTTTTTTTTTACCACGGAAAGGAGCTTGTGGAGGCCAAGGGAGGGAAGGGAAGATGAATGAAAAGTGTGTGTGAGGGGGGGAGAGAGAAGATAGAAAGGAAGAGATAAAGATAAAGAATGAGGGGAAAGATGGAAAGAGAGGGAAAGAAAGAAAGGTAGAGAGAGAGAGAGAGAGAGAGGGGGAGAGGGAAAGAGGCAGTTTTTACGACACTTAAGGTCCCAACAGAACGAGGCGAGGAATCCACACGCACAACCTGGCTATGGGAAAGAGGTAACTGGCCAGCCCTTTGCTCAGAGCTTGCCACCACCGACTGGAATGCTCTTCTCCAAGGTGATGTTGACAACAAAGTGAAAGCCTTCACTGGACACATCCTTAATCTACAACAAGAACACATTCCTAACTGGCAATATGTGACGAAGCCTACAGATCAGCCTTGGTTTGGCTTTCGTTGTAGAGAGGCTGCTACTGCTAAGTACAAAGCATGGCGAAGGTATAAGAGACATCCTACCACCTATAACAAGAACTTGCACAGGCAAGCCTGTAGGCATATGGGTGACATTCAAAAGTGGGCCACTGCTAAATGGGTGGTGGACACAAAAAGAAAGCTAGCAACAGGTAGGGTAGGCTCCAAAACATGGTGGTCCGTGGTCAAGGACAGACAAGGTTATCTGCCTGATGAATTCATTCCATCTCTAAATCGACAGGATGGGACCACCTCTACTAGTAGTCAAGAGAAGGCAGACCTCTCTGCTGAACAATTTACTACCAAAATGCAAGTTCCCGATCCAGCAAGAGACCCTCCTTGGGTAGCTGCAAGAACTGTCAAAACTGTCAGTGGTGACAATAAGGCAGGAGGAGGTGCATTTCCTTCTTAAATCACTTTACCAAGAAAAGGCTGTGGGCCCAGACAAGTTGAGCCAAAGATTGCTGAGATGTGAAGACCAGCTAGCAGCACCTCTAATTTGCATCTTTCAGCACTGCCTAGTACAGTGTAAATGGCCCTCTCTGTGGAAAGAGACAAATGTAGTCCCTGTTCACAAAAAAAGAGCAGAGCAGAAATCAACAACTACAGACCAGTGTCACTCCTGTCAATCACTGGTAAGATCCTTGAGACAATAATCTCAAGACAAATGACAGAGTTTTTTGACTACCACTCACTACTTTGTGATCGTCAATATGGCTTTAGAAAGGTTACTCTGCTGCTGATCTGTTGTTAAACCTCTCCACTAAGTGGCATCAGTCACTGGATGAATCCAAAGTCAGCTGTGTGGTAGCACTGGACATTGCTGGTGCTTTCGACCGGGTGTGGCACCAGGGCCTCTTAGCAAAACTTCAAGCACTGGGAATTGCAGGCTCTACGCTATATCTCCTCGGTGATTACCTTAATGGTAGATATCTAAGGGTAGTTCACAATGGAACGGAATCAGCAAGACATCCTACTGGGGCAAGTGTTCCAAAAGGAAGCGTGCTGGGACCATTGTTATAGAATGTCTACTTCAACGACCTTCTTCATCTCATCCATGAATTCCATGCATGTGCAGACGACTGTACACTGACATTCACTTATCCAAGAGAACAAATGCTAGCTGCTCTAAGCTACGTCAATCACCAGCTCAGAGCTATATCAGCTTGGGGAAATAGATGGCAAGTAACATTTGCACCTGAGAAAACACGATTGATTATGGTCTCTAGGCACCATGATGGTAATGCTGGTGCTGTAGTAAGGATGAATGGGAGGGTGTTGGACCTGGAGAAGAAGTTGATATCCTTGGGGTGAAATTTTACTCCAAACCGACCATGAAGAACCATGTTGTAAATCTAGCAAACAAGGCAGCCATGAAGCTTGCAACACTTTGCCGTATCTCGCATCTGTTTGACAGTAGTGGTTGTAAGATTCTGTACGAGGCACAAGTACGCTCACATCTTGAGTATGCTCCACTTTCTTGGTTTGCCTGGCCCCTCTCTCATCTGCGACTGATTGACAAAGTAGAGAACAGAGTAAGACGTCTCATCTCTCTCCTGGACCAATCCTGGATAGATTTGTCATTTCAGCAGAGCCTTCAACACAGAAGGGATGTGGGTCGCCTTACTGTTATGTACAAGGCCAATATTGTAAAAGTTCCACACTTGGATACACTTCCAGGACAGTGTGAAACAAGCTTTTATGCCACAAGATGGGCAGAAAGCAGCAACTTCACCCTGGTTGAACCCTTCTCTAGAACATCACTCCATCTGAGGTCATATATACCCAGGATAACTGGAGTATGGAACATATTCGTACAGCATAATGATGTCAACGAGATAGTCAGTTGATCAAATGAAAATGCTGGCCCACAGATGGCTCCAACTTCATCCTGTTCCCTACTTGTATGTCTCATAACAATAAAAATGCTTTCAAGTGAGCCGATGTAGGTAACAGCTCTTAGCTTGCCAATAAAGTTAGGAATCCTTAACCTGTAAATAGCTTGTCAATAAAGCTAGGGATCCTTAACCTTGTCAAACCCTGTGTAAAGAAAAGAGAGAGAGAGGAAGGTAGAGAGAGAGAGAGAGAGAGAGAGGGGCTAGGACTGGATGTCCTGTGGTGGTAGGGCAGGTAAGTGGTGTGTGGTTGAGGTGTAACTGTTACTTCACTCTCATGTATGTGTACTCAACTATTTGTACTCACCTATTTGTGGTTGCTGGGGTCGATTCATAGCTCCTGGCCCCGCCTCTTCGCTGATTGCTACTAGGTCCTCTCTCTCCCTGCCCCATGAGCTTTATCATACCTCGCCTTAAAACTATGTATGGTTCCCGCCTCCACTACGTCACTTTCTAGGCTATTCCATGGCCTGACTACTCTATGACTGAAGAAATACTTCCTAACATCCCTTTGATTCATCTGAGTCTTCAACTTCCAATTGTGACCTCTTGTGTCTGTGTCCCATCTCTGGTACATCCCGTCTTTGTCCACCATGTCTATTCCGTGCAGTATTTTATATGTCTTTATCATGTCTCCCCTGACCCTCCTGGCCTCCAGTGTCATCAGGCCGATTTCCCTCAACCTTTCTTCGTAAGACAGTCCCCGTAGCTCTGGAACTAGTCTTGTTGCAAACCTTTGCACTTTCTCTAATTTCTTGACGTGCTTGACTAGGTGTGGATTCCAAACTGGTACTGCATACTCCAATATGGGCCTGACGTAAATGGTATACAGAGTCTTGAACGAATCCTTACTGAGGTATCGGAATGCTATCCGTAGGTTTGCCAGGCGCCCGTATGCTGCAGCAGTTATCTGATTGATGTGCGCCTCAGGAGATATACTCGGTGTTATACTCACCCCCAGATCTTTTTCCTTGAGTGAGGTTTGCAGTCTTTGGCCATCTAAACTATATTGTGTCTGCGGTCTTCTTTGCCCTTCCCCAATCTTCATGACTTTGCATTTGGCAGGGTTAAACTCAAGAAGCCAGTTGCTGGACCACGCTTCCAGCCTGTCCAGGTCTCTGTAGTCCTGCCTGATCCTCATCCGATTTGATTCTTCTCATTAACTTCACATCATCTGCAAACAAGGACACTTCTGAGTCTATCCCTTCCATTATGCCGTTCACATATACCAAGAACAACACAGGTCCTAGGACTGACCCCTGTGGAACCTCGCTTGTCGAAAGCTCCCACTCTGACACCTCGTCACGTACCATGACTCGTTGTTGCCTCCCTGTCAGGTATTCTCTGATCCAATCCAGTGCCTTTCCTGTTATGTGTGCCTGATCCTCTAGCTCTTGCAGTAACGTCTTGTGAGGAACTGTGTCGAAGGCCTTCTTGCAGTCCAAAAAAATGCAGTCGATCCACCCCTCTCTCTCTTGTCTTACTTCTGTCACCTTGTCATAAAACTCTAGTAGGTTTGTGACACAGGGTTTTTCCTTCCCTGAAACCGTGCTGGTTGTCAATTATACAATTGTTTCTTTCCAAGTGCTCCACCACTCTCCTCCTAATGATCTTCTCCATGACTTTGCATACTATACACGTTAGTGATACAGGTCTGTAGTTTAGTGCCTCATGTCTGTCTCCCTTTTTAAAAATTTGGACTACATTTGCCATCTTCCATACCTCAGGGAGTTGCCCAGTTTCAAATGATGTGTTGAAGATCTTTGTTAATGGCACACACAATACTCTGCTCCCTCTTTAAGGATCCATTGAGAGATATTGTCTGGTCCCACCGCCTTTGAGGTGTCAAGTTCGCATAGCAGCTTCTTCACTTCCTCCTTGGTTATATGTACCTCATCCAGCACTTGCTGGTGTACCCCCCTGTTCTGATTTCCTGGAGTCCTACTGGTTTCCACTGTAAATACTTCTTAAAATCTCGTGTTGAGCTCCTGACATACCTCTAGGTCGTTTCTTGTGAATTCCCCATCACCCTTCCTCAATCTGATTACCTGGTCCTTGACTGTTGTTTTCCTCCTGATGTGGCTGTACAACAGCTTTGGGTCAGTCTTGACTTTCGATGCTATGTCATTTTCGTATTGTCGCTGAGCCTCCCTTCTTATCTGTGCATATTCGTTTCTTGCTCTTCGGCTAATCTCTTTATTTTCCTGAGTTCTCTGTCTTCTGTACCTTTTCCATTCTCTAGTACACCTAGTTTTTGCCTCTCTACACCTTTGGGTGAACCAAGGACTCGTTCTGTTCTTCCCATTATTTCTGTTTCCCTTGGGAACAAACCTTTCCTCTGCCTCCTTGCATTTTGTTGCCACATAGTTCATCATTTCTTGTACTGGTTTTCCTGTCAGTTCCCTCTCCCACTGAATGTTTTGAAGGAAGTTCCTCATGCCTGAGTAGTTCCCCCTTTTGTGGTTTGGTTTTTCCCACCCTATTCCTGCTACTCTCTCCACTTGGAGCTCAACTATGTAGTCGAAGCACAGAACCACATGATCACTAGCTCCCAGGGGCCTTTCATGCAAGATATCCTCGATGTCCGAACTACTCAAGGTGAATACAAGGTCCAGTCTTGCTGGGTCATCTTCTCCTCTCTCTCTGGTAGTGTCTCTAACATGTTGATGCATGAGGTTTTCCAGTACCACATCCATCATCTTGGCTCTCCATGTTTCAGGACCCCCATGGGGCTCCAGGTTTTCCCAGTCAATCTCCTTGCGATTGAAATCACCCAAAACTAGTAACTTTACTCCTCCCATGTGTGCTCTCCTGGCCACCTCGGCTAGTGTGTCGACCGTTGCTCTGTTGCTCTCATCGTATTCTTCTCTTGGTCTCCTGCAGTTCTGTGGCGGGTTCTCCATTACTGCAATTATCACCTTATGCCCCTCAGACTTGATTGTTCCTACTAAGTAGTTCCTTTCTCCCGTGCCATCCATTCTTTCCATTTTCTCAAAACCCCACTGGTTTTTAATGAGCAGCGCAACTTCTCCTCCCTCTCTCCTCCCTCTGTCTTTCCTGAGGATTTGATATCCGGGTGGAAAGATTGAATCTGTTATTATTCTTGTGAGTTTTGTTTCTGTGAGTGCTATTATGTCTGGGGATGTCTCCTTGATTCTTTCGTGCCACTTCTCATACTTATTTGTTATTCCATCTGCATTTGTATACCACAACTTCAACTTCTTTTCTAAGACTGTGGTCTGGGAGGTGTATTGGGGTTGGGGAAGTGGGAGACCTGATAAGGAACTATGGGTGGTTGCTGTGGGGGTGGAGTTTGTAATGTAGTGGGTGGGGGCATTAGATGTGGCATGGGTGTTTTGGTTTAGAGTGTTTGGCTGCACTGGGGTTGACCTGGTTGGGAGGCTTCTATAGGAAGCTGTGAGGGAGGTTGTATTTGATCTTCTTCCTGTGTCTGGGATCTCCTGTCTGTCTTCTCCATCCCCTCTCTTTCCTCCTTTCACCTTTGTACCATCTCTCTCAGTTTCTGCCTTTCTTCTTGTGTTCTGTCACGGTCGAGATACACCTGTGTGTGTGCATGTGTGTGTGTGCCTCCACTTCTAAGTATTCATACTGCTAATAAATACCAGTACTAATAAAAGTAATTCTTTAACTTACCAATAGTAATTCTAATACTTATCAATTCTACTTATAAAATACAGAAAGTAACTAGGTTGTAAAATTTAGCTTGTCTCAGCTTCTACAAGTGTCTGATGTTATCCCTCGCTAGACCGCTTTACTCCTCACACTCTCGTTGTGAGGGAAAAGTTCAATAGATAGGAGTAGAGATATAGTAACGATAGTTTCATTACCGGCTACTAGTTAAGGAAGGGTAAGTCAAGCTCCCGCCTTTCTTCCCCCTACCCGAAAGTGATAGTTTCATTGCCGGCTACTAGTTAAGGTAGGGTAAGTCATGCTCCCGTTTTTCCCGCCTTTTCTCCCCCACCCCTAAAGTGAGAGTTTGATTGCCGGCTGCTTGTTAACATAGGGTCAGTCTAGCTCCCACTATCCCTTCCCCTCCCTCTTCCACCCCACCCCCCTCGAAAGGTGACGTGTGGGGCTCTGGTCAAACAGTAAATCACTCGACTCACAGCTCCCAACACTACTGTAAGTACATGCCTGCCTTGTATTCTAGTGGATTTATTGGTTAAAAGCTTCACTTTTGACCAATAATAAACTTAGTCCTTTCAGTCTTGCTCTAGGTTGACTGTTGTAATAATCACCACGTCTTTTGAGTAATGTACACTGCCATGGAGAGTGATTATTTAAGCAGTGGGTAACCTGTATCTTTTCAGCTTGGATGACAGTGAGGGTCACCTGTCAATCAACGAGAAGAACGGATGGAGAAGGACTAACGTCCAGAGACTTCCCCATTTTGGATCTAAGTACCTGTGCACCTGTATGAAATTGCAGGACGTAACTCCACATCATTGCAGCGGTAAAGAACCTGCTTTCCTGCCATCGGAATAATAATCACGGCGATTCTCTGTGAAGAACTAGCCAGTGGTGGTCACCAACACCTGCGACCCCCCCCCCACACATCTGCAACGGCTACGATTTCAACAAGCAGTGTCACCAACACCAGACACCCAAGTTTTAAATTAGCGTTGAATTCAGTTATCATTTATATTTTTCATTTTTCATTTTCTTTAATGTAAGATTAATATTTCATATTTAAGTGTTTTACATTTTATATTTTCTACATAATAAAGTGTTTATGTCTGTTATTATTTCTTTTTCTATTCACTAATTTTCCTGAGGAGGAGCCAGCCTGGGTAATACTGTCTGAAGTTGTTACAGGGCTGAGTAAGCCTTCACAAGTGGCGACCTTGCCAGGATACAACTCTACTGAATCAAGATTCAACTCCATCTCGAATCTACCATTGGACCTTCAACGCTGCATACCACAGACAGTTACCACCAGCCATGAGTAATGATTCTCTATGGTAGGACTGCAGTACAGGTATTTAAAAGATTTGGTGATTGTTATAGTCTCAATTTATTGTAAGTCAAGTCAGGCAGGATATAATATTTAATTCTGCCACTTTTTTATGTAAGCTTGAAACACTTTGGAGGATTAGACTCTAGGGACCCGAGATTTTCCAGTGACAACTTGTTTCATTGAGCTCTTCATTATATCAAGGGATCTGTCATAGGACACTCTTGATTTGTTGGTGAGAAGATTGGATGGTCAAGGGACCCCATTCTACTTACTGTTTTCTCAGAGCCGGCATAGAACCCTTCGTTTTCATTAATACATATTGTTTAATTGAAGCAGGGATCGAGCCCTCTGGTTTATTTACAGTTTGAGCGGAGCAGGAATTGAACCCTCCATTTTCTTTAATACCCGTTTCATTTCCCCTGATAGTTTAAGTTATTCTTGCAAGTATGGATGAATACCAGTTTTGGATGAATGCTGGAAGTAAGTTAGGAATAACAGGGAAAAATTTAGAATCTTTCATTAGTGCTAAGATCCAGGAAAGACTTGAAAGAGAAGAGAAAAAGGAGAGAGAGAGAATCGAAAGAGAAGAGAAAAAGGAGAGAGAGAGAATCGAAAGAGAAGACAAAAAGGAGCGTGATAGACTTGATCGTGAGGAGAGAGCAAGAGTACGTGAGGAACAAGCTAAGATACGTGAGGAACAGGTTAAATTAAGGGAACTTGAGGAAAGAGCAAAGGACAGAGAATATGAATTAAGGGAGAGAGAAAAAGATTGCGAGCTCGAACAAACTCACCTTGAATTAGAGAATAAGAAGTTAACTTTCTCACAACAGCAATTAGATGAAGGAGTAATGGAACAACGTGCAGCTAGTGCACATATTCCAACACCTAATTTACCTCCCTTCACAGAGGGGGAAGACATAACTTCATACATTATCAGGTTTGAAAATACCGCTACCCTCTGTGAATGGCCTGCTGACACCTGGGCTACCAGGTTAGGAATGTTATTTTCTGGTACAGCCTTAAATATCTATGCAACTTTGTCGCAGGATAGCATATGTAATTATAACCTACTGAAGAAGGCAATCCTTAAAGCATATCAAAAAACCACAAATTCTTACAGGAAAGATTTCAGGTATGCCACCTTACAGCCTGGCCAGAACTTTCAACAGTTACAGGTAACACTCTTTCGTTTGTTCGACTTTTGGATAGAGAGTTCAGGAATTGATCGCAGTTATGAATCTCTTAGAGACTTCATGGTTGCTGACCAGTTCCTGACAGCTCTTCCCCATCAGATACGAACATTCATCAGAGAACGTAACCTGATTAAAGCTGAGGAAGTTGCTGAGGCTGCTGACCTGTATGCTGAGGCTCACAATTCCTATAAAAACCTAAAGGGATCGAACCCTAAGGGCAAGGGTTCATCAGACCTTAAGAAATCAAAGCCTCTAGTGGAAAGTAAAATGACTTCTTTTACTCCTGTTTGTCATTTGTGTGGTGTTAAGGGACATAAACGTCCAGATTGTCCTTCTAAGAAGGTCCAAAAAGTTGGAAGATGTTTTAAAGACTGTAATGACCAATCACCCTTCTGTTCAGGAACAGTTAATGGACTTAATGTATCTACCATTTTACGAGACACTGGATGCACATGTATAGTCATTTCTGATAAGCTGTTCCCTAACCTTAAAGAAACTCATTCCTCTGCTATACTTTCAGACTACTTGGGCCGTACAGACACTTTTCCTACCATCCGTTGTTACATTAGGTCTAAATGGTTCACAGGTTGGTCTGAAGCCGTACTAGCTCCCATCACTTCTTGCTCCGTACTAATAGGTAATGTAAAAGGTGCCATTCTTCCTTCGGAGGTTGACCTTTCATCACCAAAGATGGATATAAGTGTTTCAGATCCTTTTTCTCTAGAGTCAGAGAAGCCCCTCGAAAGTTCAGATGAGACAATGTCTCGCTATATTCATGTGGGATTAAAAACCAGTGATGCTACTCTCGAAAGCGAGGAAGTAGGATCACAAGTTCTCTTCTTAGATGAAAGTGAAGGTATCACCTCCGATACCATAAATGTCTTGACTAGGGCTCAGACCAAAGCCCAGGCTTCCCCTACTGTCCATCCTTTGATTTTCTTTGACTTTAAGCTTTTAGACATATCAAAGGACTCCTTTGTCAAGTTACAACGTAATTGCCCTTCTTTTCAGAATTGCCATAATGCCGCTAAACAAAATCAAGTTATCCAAAGGAAAAACTTTTCATATGAATTTGAATATATAAAAGGTATCTTGTACAAGTCAGTATTCAAATTAAATTCAGATGAGATAGACTATTCCATCTTAGTTGTTCCAAGTCAATGCAGAGAGACTGTTCTTAAAATGGCTCATGACCTGCCAGTGGCCGGACATTTCTCGCATCGTAAAACCTTAAATAAAATTAGGGAAACCTATTTTTGGCCAAAAATGTCCTCAGATATCACTACTTATTGTAGATCGTGTAAAGTTTGCCAACTGTCATCCTCCCGAGGTACCAGGCGAGTACCTATGGTCAAAATGCCAATCTTTACGGTACCGTTTGAAAGAGTAGCTATTGACATCGTTGGTCCTTTATCTCCACTTTCATCTGGGGGACATAGATATATATTAACATTAGTTGATTATGCTTCGAGTTTCCCTGAAGCCATACCCTTAAAGACCATAACTACTACAGAGGTGGCTGAAGCCCTTTTGTCCATCTTCTCCAGAGTGGGCATCCCTAGAGAAATTTTGTCTGACCGTGGGACACAATTCACATCTGACTTAATGCAACATCTATACCAACTTCTGGGAGTGAAGCCTCTCTTCACCACACCATATCATCCCAGCTGTAATGGGAGGATTGAGCGCCAGCATTCGATTCTCAAGTCCATTTTAAGGAAACTTTGCTCCCTTAAACCTAAGGAGTGGCATCGTTACCTACCCTGTGCTTTGTTTGCCATGAGGGAAGTTCCCAGTGACTCTTTGGGGTTTTCACCTTTTGAACTTCTCTATGGTAGACAGGCCAGAGGTCCACTGTCCATCCTTCATGACTTATGGACTAATGAGGAGGTAAATGCTGAGGTTCAGTCTTCTTACCAGTTTCTCCTTGACCTTAGATCCAAACTTGAGGAGACCTCTGACATAGTTTCGAAAAACCTAAGCTTGTCAATGGACCAGTACAAAACCTATTTTGATTCCAAAAGTCAGAGGAGAAGTTTTAAAGTAGGAGATGAAGTTCTTGTACTTTTGCCTATCAAGTCAAATAAATTATTAGTAGCATGGAAAGGTCCATATAAAATATTAAAAATTTGTGGGAAAGTTGACTACCTCATAGAAGTCAAGGGGAAACCTAAGCTTTATCATATCAACATCCTTAAGAAATATTACCGAAGAAATTCGGTTAACTGCCTTAATAAATTTGACTTAGTTTTTCCACACGAACTTGATAAGACAACTGAAGAATGTAAAGTGTGCGTAACTGACACCTCTAACTTAGACTATGATGAAGAACTACATGACTTGGTGACTCTTGACCATTCGGATGCAACCAACATTAATATTAATGAATCTTTGGATGACCATAAGAGACATGAACTACTTCAATGTGTGAGTAACTTTTCAGACGTCTTTACTGATATTCCAGGTGTTACCTCCACGGTAGTCCATAAGATTGACATATTGACGGACAATATTATCAAACGGAAATTATACCCAGTTCCAGTTCACCTTAGGGATGCATTTGACCGAGAGGTAGACAAATTATTAAAACTAAAGATCATTGAACCTTCAGTATCTGCATATTGCTCACCAGTAGTCATGGTTAAGAAGGAGGATAATTCATATAGACTTGCTATTGACTTCAGAGGCCTTAATGCTATAACTCGGTGGGATGCTGAGCCTATGCCCTTAATAGATAGCGATCTACACAAATTTTATGATGCTTCCTTCTTTTCAGAGATTGATATTGCACTGGCATATCATCAAGTAATGTTAGATCCTTCTTCTAAGCAGTACACCGCTTTTCCTACACACCAAGGACTGATGCAGTATAGACATATGCCCTTCGGTTTGGTAACTGCCTGTGCTACCTACGTGAGACTGATGAGAAAGGTCTTGGGTAATATGCCAAATGTTTCAGTTTATTTTGATAACATTTACGTAATGACATCTACGTGGGGCGAACATATCCAAACATTAACATCAGTTTTGCGTAGGTTACGCTCACATGGCCTCACTGCCAAGCCGAAGAAATGCTTCCTTGGGTATAACAAGATTAGATATCTTGGACTGATACTTTCTAATAACTCTCTGCAGCCTCTCCCCAGTAAGATCAAAGCTTTATTAGAATTTAAATTCCCCAAAACCAAGAAGCTCATGCGAAGCTTTCTTGGTTCTGTAAATTTTTATGCACGGTTTATCCCGAACCTTACTGATCTTACAGGCATCTTATCCGACTTCCTTAAAAAGTCTGTGAAGGAACCTCTTGAACTTTCTGACGTAGCTCGGGATAAGTTTAATGAGATTAAAAGTATCTTTTCGAAAGACCCTATACTTAAGATTCAAGATATTAATAAAACATTTTGTTTGAGAACTGATGCCTCCAATACGGGCTTAGGTGCGGTGTTACTACAATACCATGATGGTACTCCCTTCCCTGTATGCTTCCTAAGCCGGAAACTCCTTCCCGCAGAAACAAGATACTCCACAATAGAAAAGGAATGTTTAGCCCTTGTGTGGGGTATCTCCAAACTTAAATTTTATTTGCTGGGAAAAGAATTCATTTTAGAAACGGACCACAAACCTTTGATATACCTAGAAACTTTTAAGGGAACCAACAGTCGCCTCTTGAGGTGGACATTGGCACTCCAGGCTTTTAAGTTCCATATTGTGTATATCAATGGTTCATCCAATTATTTCTCTGACTGGTTAAGTCGTGACAGTCAGTAGAAGATTTGTTCCCTTATGCAACTTCCACATGTTAGAACTTTTTCCTCGCCTATTCTTCTTATACTCCTTGACTATAAGTCTTGGTATGGGGGAGTGTGAGGGAAAAGTTCAATTGATAGGAGTAGAGATATAGTAACGATAGTTTCATTACCGGCTACTAGTTAAGGAAGGGTAAGTCAAGCTCCCGCCTTTCTTCCCCCTCCCCGAAAGTGATAGTTTCATTGCCGGCTACTAGTTAGGGTAGGGGAAGTCACGCTCCCGTTTTTCCTGCCTTTTCTCCCCCACCCCTAAAGTGATAGTTTGATTGCCGGCTGCTTGTTAACGTAGGGTCAGTCTAGCTCCCGCTATCCCTTCCCCTCCCTCTTCCACCCCCCCTTCTCGAAAGGTGACGTGTGGGGCTCTGGTCAAACAGTAAATCACTCGACTCACAGCTCCCAACACTACTGTAAGTACATGCCTGCCTTGTATTCTAGTGGATTTATTGGTTAAAAGCTTCACTTTTGACCAATAATAAACTTAGCCCTTTCAGTCTTGCTCTAGGTTGACTGTTGTAATAATCACCACGTCTTTGAGTATTGTACACTGCCATGGAGAGTGATTATTTAAGCAGTGGGTAACCTGTATCTTTTCAGCTTGGATGACAGTGAGGGTCACCTGTCAATCAACAAGAAGAGCGGATGGAGAAGGACTAACGTCCAGAGACTTCCCCATTTTGGATCTAAGTGCCTGTGTACCTGTATGAAATTGCAGGACGTAACCCCACATCATTGCAGCGGTAAAGAACCTGCTTTCCTGTCATCGGGATAATAATCACGGCGATTCTCTGTGAAGAACTAGCCAGTGGTGGTCACCAACACCTGCGACCCCCTCCCCCCCATATCAGCAACGGCTACGATTTCAACAAGCAGTGTCACCAACACCAGACACCCAAGTTTTAAATTAGCGTTGAATTCAGTTATCATTTATATTTTTCATTTTTCATTTTCTTTAATGTAGGATTAATATTTCATATTTAAGTGTTGTACATTTTATATTTTCTACATAATAAAGTGTTTATGTTTGTCTGTTATTATTTCTTTTTCTATTCACTAATTTTCCTGAGGAGGAGCCAGCCTGGGTAATACTGTCTGAAGTTGTTACAGGGCTGAGCAAGCCTTCACACTCGTCAACACTATCTTCACCTTGTCTCTGCTATTTCTACTCTAATTCTGGTAATAGCTTGCAGGAGTGAGTGACCAGTATCTAATAGTGATGCAGAGACCAGAATCTGACATGCAACCACAATAGGTGAGCAATACTTGCACTGGCAGTGGAGCAATGACAAGTTGCCAGATGCTGATGATGTAGTTGTTGTGCATAGGCCTTCTATCACTATTTTGAAAATCCTTCAACTGTGATGTTTATAACCATATATGCTCACACATCCCATGTTCCTCAAGTGATTTCACTTTTCACTTATAATAGAATACACTTCACATTCGGTGGCTACACTTTATATGTATAATTGCACACAACTGTTGTGACGTCACTGCTTCAGCAGGCCTACTCCTGCCACCTTCCCTTGTTATATATTTTATTTTTTCTTTCTCCTTTTGCTTATAAACCTTTTCACTCTCACTGTATGGTGCCCCACATTTCACTTGTTAACCAGTCTCTTGTAATTCTTGAACACCCGCTTCCACACTCACTTTGATCTTCGTATATTTGAATCTGTGTGGCAACAGGTGACTACTAGGCCCCTAACGGTTTGGCACTTTGAAATATTAATGATTTCAGGCTTCCTCTCGACTTTTTTTAACTAATAACTTTGGTTATCACTCATAGGATTGCTCATTGACGTTGTCACTACCACTGATTACTGCGAGCAGTAACTGCGCGCTGTAAAAACACTAAGTTTCTCGGAGCCTTGTGCTCCCACATCTGCGTGACTGTGTGTGTGTGTGTGTGTGTGTGTGTGTAATACTTTGGATTTCATCCTCTTTTATGTAACATTCCAACAAGGAAGATTTGTTATCAATGAAACGCTCTTGTTCAGTGTCATTTGAGCCTAACTCTATTTCTATTTCATGTGATCTATAACCCCCCTTCAGTTTTAGAGCTGTAAATACACATAATAATAATAGTCACATCACAGTATAACGTACCTCATCAGTAACAATATCTGGAGTGCAGCACAGGATGACAATCTCCAGCGCACAATACATAAAAAACACAGCAAATAAAAATAGGTGAAATTTTTCTTCATAATTAATAGCCAGGTAAATGCAGTCTATGACGGTGAAGATGCTTCGTGCCATGAAGGTGAGTGTGGGTACTGAGAAGTGTTTGTTAATCAATATTTGACATTGACACAGCTCTGACACTCGTCTACATGAAGCCACTGCCACCTTCCTTGCCTCTTTCTGTAGCCACTGAGCATATTGATTATAACCAGCTGTTCTTTCTCTCATGCTTTCTGTCTCTTCATTCATCTGAAGCTTCTCTATGTACTCAACTTCTTGTTTAACATTATTTATCAGAGCAGCCACCAGACAACCAGTACCATGATATGTTATAATATTCGTTACCGATATTAGGTAACTAATCATTGAAAGACTTAATTTCAAACTTCTACAAATTACATATAAGGTTGGCATCAAGTTATTAATTCCTGTTATGAAGAAGAATACTTGTAAAACTTCCATGGCAGCGAAAAAACATAATACCAAAATGAGAAACGTATCACGATTAATCCTGAACGATAATGGTAGATAAGCAGGTGTGATGCGATCCAGGTGTACCAACAGCTTGACGAGACTGTTGCGACTCATCAGTATGTGTAAACACATACACAATATTACCAGCAGGTCCGCTACTTCAAAACCAGTGACCAAAATGAGATGTACGCCAGAATTACTGCTTGTTTTATTCAAGTTAAGATGTTGTTTGTAAACTACGAAAGCAACAACAATAAACACATAAAATGCGATAATAAAGTGAGACCATATTGTGAGAGCCCTAGTGGAATGTAGTCCTGGAAACACAATGCAACACTCTGTACACTGTCCGTGTTTGTCTGGGCCTTTATCAACAGAACCACTCATCCATTTGCTGTGATGTTGGCTGCTCGTGTTACCGGCTGATTGGTTGTGAGTGTGGTGATTCCGATGGTTAGGTTTAGCTTTGGTAATGTGTGGCGAGCTGTAGAAGAGTCGATCAAAGTGAGAGTGATGAACAACGAGGTGCGGGTGACTTGAGTCACTGTATCCATTGATGTAGTTGGTCCAGCAGTAAGGAAAGCCTCCCAGGAGCCTCATCAAGCGCGCCCAAATTCGCAGGAAACGTACAAATGCTGGAACTCCCGAGTCCATACTTGGTTCCTTTAGACGTTACTACTTCCAGATTGCGGCAGAGACGGATGATAGACAACTAGCCTGGCTTTCTTGCTGAACACCTCGCTTACTTGTTGAACACCTGGATTACTTGGTGGACATCTACATGAACACCCGAATCACTTGCTTTGGTACTTAGCTCACTTGATAGACACCTGAATCACTTAGCTGTCATGAGTCTGACTTGGTACACACATGATTCTCTTACATGACACATTCTCATATGGTAGACGCCTTGCTCACTTTGTAGACATATGGCACACTTGGTGAGTACCTGGCTCACTTGCTAGAAATATGACAAACTTGGTGAGTACCTGGCTCATTTGCTAGAAATATAGCACACTTTGTGAGTACCTGGCTCACTTGAGGAAATATGGCACATTTGGTGAGTACCTGGCTCACCTGTTAGAAATATGGCACAGTTGGTGGGTACCTGGCTCACTTGCTAGACATATGGCACACTTGGTGAGTTCCTGGCTCACTTGCTAGACATATGGCACACTTGGTAAATACCTGGCTCACCTGCTAGATATATGTCACACTTGGTAAGTACCTGGCTCACTTGCTAGATATATGTCACACTTGGTAAGTGCCTGGCTCACTTGGTAGTAGACACGTGGCTGTGTTGCTGGCCAACTGGATCACTTTAGGAATGCCTAGATGAATTGAATTACATTTAGCTCACTTTATTCACAACTTCGTGGTGAAGACTTAGCTCATGTGTTGGACACCTGCTCCTCTTTTATAACACCTGCCTCTCTTGAAGGATATCTGCCTCTCTTGGAGTACTCCTGCCTTTCTTGGTGAACATTTGCCTATTCTGGTGGATCCCTGGCTCCCTTAGTTTACGCCAGTCTCTCTTGATAAACACCTGAAGAACACCTGCCTGTCTTTCTTCACATCTGTCACTTCTAGAAATACCTGGCTCATGAAGTGAACACTTAACACTCTTTGTGGACAACTTAATTTCTTCCTATTCATCGAGCTCTATGGACGAAGGTCGGGTCGCCAGAGTAGTTGGAAGGCAACTGACAATTGATTGTTTATACTCGCCTTCTCGAGGGGAAGACGACCTTTGGTGTGGAACTCCTGTTGACTCTTGTGTTACGTAATACACTGGAAAGTGGCGTCAGTGCTTGTGGATGATATTGATGTAAGTTTGCATGTGTCACTAAATGTCTTTTGGGAATCACTAAATGCACATTTATGTAAGGTACTTTTTTCAAAAGTCAGTACTATTTTCTGTCTTGACAACTGAGAAATTAAAAGGAACTATGGCGCTGGAGACTTGTGGTAACTCCTCGACTTTGTGAACAATATTTACTTATGAATTAATAAGCGAGTCCACACACTTAACATTGTAACAGTCGATGATCGGTAGATATTTTTTTTTTTTTACACAGTGTTTGACAAGGTTAGGTTAAGCCACTTGTGAGGCTGAGGTACCCACCTCAGAACTCGGTGTCAACAGAGCTTGCCAGGGTAGGCAACTCACTTGGAGGCAGTCCACACAAATTTTCACGAAAGTGGTCCTTCGAAACCGTGATGTGGAATAGCTAGGTTAAGCTATCATAGCTAGGCCACAGTTAGGAACCAGTTTAACAGAGTTGGGTTAAGTTAGCACACCTAGGCCCAGAGTTACACAGAGGCTAGGCCAAGCTGACTATACACAGAAGTTGTTATTTGCAGTAATTTACAGGCAGACCAGGTAGGCTAGAGAAGCTTGTGAATTTAATTATTTACATTGATTACAAGTAATCCAGAGCCTTAGGAGACTTGTGTGTTGATTACTTACAGTGGATTTGCAAGGTAGCCACAGTTAGGCTAGGCTTGTGCAATATTTACAACAGTTATAGTAGCTAGGACAGATTTAACCTAGTTACTATTTGCAGGGAGTTCTAAAAGCCAGGTTTAAGCTATAGCACACTAGCTAGGTTAGGATTTACATTATTCATCCATCCACGCTAGACTGAGTAAGCTAGGCCAAGCTGTTTACATACATTATTCATTTACTGTTTCACAAGTTGAATTGTTGAATTTATTTGGGCTAACCAAGTGATTTTAACTTGTATACTGCACTTTTTATTGTGTGATTTCATTGTCTTTGATTCATGTTAATGTGGGATTTGTGAATTGTACCTGAGACTAGGTTAAGTCCTGTAATTATTTGCTGGCATTTTACAGGAAATTGCTAGGTTAAGCTTTCACACCGATACACATTTCGATTGGGATTTGAGAGCAAACAGTGTACATTTTTGATTCAGAGTAGAGTCAATGTAATAAAGGGAATTGTTAAGCTTGTTGAGAAGCCTTGAGACTCGTTCATTCTCACCTAATACCGTTCGTGCTCTTGGGCGGGCTAATTGAAGTACAAATTAGTACCGTGATCTTAACTAAACCGCAACTATGGTAGGTGAAGATGTAATACCAGCTGTCCCAGCTGTAAGTCAATTAAAGCGGTCTATGGGAGCCTATAAGGGATGCCTGAGCAAAGCATGTGAGGAGTGTCGTATGGTCAGGCAAGATCAGGATGTAGACTGGGAGGAACTAGAAAGTTGCCTGAAACCTTTGGAGCAAAGACTGGAGGCCTTTGGGAGATCATTTATCCTTTATGAGACAGAGGCCTATACTACAGGTGAGTCTGAATATACAGTCAAAGTAGCACGGACGGACTATGACGAAAGAAGGGCAGAGTGTAAAACAGAGATGAGACTCTGCAGGCAGTTAATAAAGACTTTGAAGGCCGGTACAGCAGGGGGAACAAATGTTTCAAGGAACACGAACAACAGCACGCCTGTTAATGTGTTGCCCAGATTGCCCCAGTTGAATTTACCAACGTTCGACGGAACCTTAACAGAGTACATTGCTTTCTGGGATCAGTTTAAAGCCCAGATAGATGACAGGAACGATTTGTCAGATGCCATCAAATTGCAGTATTTGCGGTCGCAGCTCAATGGTAAAGCCTTAGACCTGGTCCGGCACTACCAGGTTACTGACACTAATTACCAACATGCCAAAGACCAATTAGAAGACATGTTTGGCAACACTGAAGAGATAAAAGTGGCCATACTTTATCGGTTGTTGGATCTAGAGGCTTGCCGACATGACCGTCAAAGTCTAGAGAAGTTCCGTATTGAAATTATGAGCTTGACAAATAGTTTCAAAGATTTGCATGATGAGGACGATTCAGAATGGGTCCTTAGCCAGGTAATTCAGAGGAAACTGGCTAGCACTACAGTGCATGAGTTACACTTAAAATATCGGACGAATAGGTTCACGATAAAACAAATTGTTGAGGGGTTGGGAGATCTCGTTTCTCATTTGAGTATAGATGTGAGAGAAGAGTCACCACCATCACCACATAAAAACCCAGACAGTCACTCAAAGATCTCGAGAGATCAGTCTAAAGCTCGTACGACTAACGTTGGAGTGTACTATGGTAAAGAAGTGTCTAAGGTAAGAACCTCTAAGCAGAATCTTAGAGGCACTCATGCCAGAATATGTGTGTTCTGCGAAGGCGAACACGCTAGCACGAGTTGCCCGGAGTATACAACACTGAGCAGTAGGCAACAGAGACTAAGGGAGTTGAGACTCTGCTTCAAGTGTTGTGGGGAACACTTTGCGAGAGACTGCGGCACCCAGCTCAGTGAGTGTCGAGTCTGTTGCAAAGGTAAGCACCATACTGCACTATGTCCCAATAATTTAAGGGAACCCCAGGCTAGTAGGGATATCTCTCAGGTAGAGATAGAAGGTGAGTCTGAGCCTAAAATGGTAGCCAGCGTGATTAGTGGGAGTGAAGTCTCTAATCCGAGTTATAATCACGGAGCTGCTGCCCTACCTACTGTCATGGCAAAGGTTGTGAATGGGCACAGGTCCGAAACAACCCGATTATTCTTTGACCTAGGAGCACAAGTATCCTTGATAACAAAGAAGTTAGTGGCTAAATTAAAGTTGAAGACCACAAAGAAAGTTAGCATGATGTTGGGAGGGGCTATAAGTCAGGTCCCACCCAAATCTTATGATGTGGTGGATGTCACAGTCAAATTAGGTGGACATCGCAGAGACATTACAGCCTTGGTGGTAGAGACATTACCCAGGGCAATTACAGTGAAAGGTCTTGCTGCAGCAGCTAAGCGATTGAAAGACCTTGATGTGAAGCTGGCAGACCAGGGAATTACCACTGACACAGTCAGAAATGTAGGTATCCTGGTGGGAGCCAATCATATAGATGACTTCCTGTCTTCACGACGGACGTTTAGGGAAAGAATCGGGTTATACAGATCCCCAGTAGGATACATCATAGGCAGCAGGATTCCACCTGAATTCCCTGCCACGCCAGATAGAGGAGAAGCTGTCCCCATGATAACTGGGGGAGTAGTGATAATGAATACCAGTATACACGATGAAGAGCCAGGGAAGCTGAACCAGGTAGGGAGTGACGAACACTCGGCAACCTTGGGAAAACACTTTTACAGGGTACGTAAAGAGGGAGATAGATTGCCTTTAAATCCAGGGAACCTCGTATCAGTGGGACGAAAGGCTACCAGGGCATGTGGGCCACTGGGTGGGAAAGTAAGGAGCTGCTCAGTCAAGGCTAGACATACGAAAGACGTTAAAGTTAAAGGAAAGGGTGCTAAGATCACCGGAACCAACAAGTTTACACCCCCAGAGGTCCACGCAGGGGAAACTGGATGGTTGAAGTTAGACCGGAGTCTGCTCGACGAGAGTGGCCAGACGGCACTCGTGTCCAGGGTCTGCCGTGGGGGCTCGCGGAAGGTGAACTTGATTTAGACTTAGCGCCTACCTTCGCCGGTGGGAGGATGTGGAAATTTATTTGGTCCCTAAAGTTCCACAGGACAGATCCAGCATGGCCGTAATGGAACTGCTGAGCTGGGTGGCTCTTAAACCCACCCAAACAAAAAGCGTTCTCCCTGAACATAAACACATTTCTCTCCCCGAGTTGGCGTGGATGGTAGGCACTTATTTATTTATAGATTTACCCTTCAGGGAAGGAGTAGGTAGTTTTACTGTTAGTATATTAATATTAGGTTTACTAAGGCAACTGCAGATAATAATAATGTAGACCTAAGACCTTAACATAGGTAGTAATAGGCCGATAATGTAGGCAAACACTAGGTTAAGTTAGCTAGGGAGAACTGGCAGCCCTAGCTTGAATGATGAGGTGCGGGTCTCAAAGACACAATAGCATTCTTCTTAAGACAGACACCAACTGGACAAGACGTGCCGTGATCAGCAGACGGCGCCCCCACGTGTCTTCACATTTGAGACCTGGGGAAATCTGGTAGAGGCACCTCGATGTACTGTAGATGACCTCCGTCAGGCCCATACAGTTAGACAAGACCTCCACTTTATCTTGTAGATTTCTGGCCAGTGTCTGGGGAGATTGTGAGTGAGTTGATCTGTAGGCCCTTTGTGCAGCTGGCAGTGCATGCCCAGTAAGTACCAGTGTCTCAAGGCAGTCTGGAAGCTAGTGTCTGTGTCTGCATAGTTGTACTAGGAGATACACACCCTCTTGGATATAGGAATTTCTGAGGTGCAGGCAGGTCACTTAAAACGATTGAATATTGCAGGAATTCAGGCTCCCGGTTGCACGTGGTTTCTGAGGGGAAATCCAAAGGGGCTAAGGCTAAGCTTAGAGAAGTTGAAGATCAGGATATATGCTGCAACACCAAGTAAGTTAGTCCTTTATACGTGCATGCAGGCGAGTTTCTTGCAACATCAATCATTTGTAAAAGTCTGTCCTATAAGCCACTTGTGAGGCTGAGGTACCCACCTCAGAACTCGGTGTCAACAGAGCTTGCCAGGGTAGGCAACTCACTTGGAGGCAGTCCACACAAATTTTCACACCCTGCATAACTTTACTGATAATTAATGCTACACTGACATATGCTGCATGACTTTACTGATCATTAATGCTACACTGATATATACCCTGTATGACTTTACAGGGTAAGCCATGCGTGTCGTATAAGGTGATTAAAATGCCCGGAGCGATGGGCTAGTAACCCCTTCTCCGGTAAACATTTGCTAAAAAAGAGAAAAAGAAAAACTTTATAAAACTGGGATGCTTGAATGTGCGTGGATGTAGTGCGGATGACAAGAAACAGATGATTGCTATGTTATGAATGAAAAGAAGTTGGATGTCCTGGCCCTAAGTGAATCAAAGCTGAAGAGGGTAAGGGAGTTTCGTTTGGGGGAAATAAATGAGAGCAAATGAGAGAGTGGGTGAGATGTTATCAACAAATTTTGTTGAAAATAAGAAAAATTTTGGAGTGAGATTAACAAGTTAAGGAAGCCTAGGGAACAAATGGATTTGTCAGTTAAAAATAGGAGAGGAGAGTTATTAAGTGGAGAGTTAGAGGTATTTGGAAGATGGAGGGAATATTTTGAGGAATTGTTGAATGTTGATGAAGATAGGGAAGCTGTGATTTCGTGTATAGGGCAAGGAAGAATAACATCTTGTAGGAGTGAGGAAAAGCCAGTTGTGAGTGTGGGGGAAGTTCGTGAGGCAGTAGGTAGAATGAAAGGGGGTAAGGCAGCTTGGATTAATGGGATAAAGTTAGAAATGTTAAAAGCGGGTGGGGATATAGGTTTGGAGTGGTTGGTGTTATTATTTAATAAATGTATGGAAGAAGGTAAGGTACCTAGGGATTGGCAGAGAGCATGCATAGTTCCTTTGTATAAAGGCAAAGGGGACAAAAGAGAGTGACAAAAATTATAGGGGGATAAGTCTGTTGAGTATACCTGGTAAAGTGTATGGTAGAGTTATTATTGAAAGAATTAAGAGTAAGACGGAGAATAGGATAGCAGATGAACAAGGAGGGTTTAGGAAAGGTACGGGGTGTGTGGACCAAGTGTTTACAGTGAAACATTTATGTGAACAGTATTTAGATGAGGCTAAAGAGGGTTTGTGGCATTTAAGGATTTGGAAAAGACGTTTGACAGGGTGGATAGGGGGGCAATGTGGCAGATGTTGCAGATGTATGGTATAGGAGGTAGGTTACTGAAAGCAGTGAAGAGTTTTTGCGAGGATAGTGAGGCTCAAGTTAGAGTGTGTAGGAAAGAGGGAGATTGTTTCCCAGTAAAAGTAGGCCTTAGACAAAGATGTGTGATGTCACCGTGGTTGTTTATTATATTTATAGATGGGGTTGTAAGAGAAATAAATGCGAGGGTCTTGGCAAGAGGTGTGGAGTTAAAAGATAAAGAATCACACATAAAGTGGAAGTTGTCACAGTTGCTCTTTGCTGATGACACTGTGCTCTTGGGAGATTCTGAAGAGAAGTTGCAGAGGTTGGTGGATGAATTTGGTAGGGTGTGTAAAAGAAGGAAATTGAAAGTGAATACAGGAAAGAGTAAGGTTATTAGGATAACAAGAAGATTAGGTGATGAAAGATTGGATATCAGATTGGAGGGAGAGAGTATGGAGGAGGTGAATGTCTTACCTAACTACCATACATAGCGTAAATTATCCACCAGGATGACCCAGAAAAGCCAGACAAAGTGACTTGTTTCCATTGTAGTTCAGGAAAAATCATGTTGTTTAAACTTTAAAAGTTAAAACAGGTAAGTAACTCAACTAGGTGATTAATTAAGGTAAACTGACTAATTTATATTATTCTTAATTAATTAAAGATCAGCTCAGAGTAACAGACACATGTATGTAGCCCATACAAGACCTGACTCTCCTTCCTCTCTGTATGTAAGATAAGATAAGAGATAAGATTTCGTTCGGATTTTTAACCCTGGGGGGTTAGCCACCCAGGATAACCCAAGAAAGTCAGTGCGTCATCGAGGACTGTAACTTATTTCCATTGGGGTCCTTAATCTTGTCCCCCAGGATGCGACCCACACCAGTCGACTAACACCCAGGTACCTATTTGCTGCTAGGTGAACAGGACAATAGGTGTAAGGAAACGTGTCAAAATGTTTCCACCCGCCGGGAATCGAACCCGGGCCCTCCGTGTGTGAAGCGGGAGCTTTAGCCACAAGGCCACCGGGCCACCCTCTCTGCACGTAGCCGATAGAAGACCTCACTCTCCTTCCTCTCTGTATGTAGCCCATATAAGACCTGACTCTCCTTCCTCTCTGTATGTAGCCCATACAAGACCTGACTCTTCTCCCTCTCTGTATGTAGCCCATACAAGACCTGACTCTCCTCCCTCTCTGTATGTAGCCCATACAAGACCTGACTCGCCTTCCTCTCTGTATGTAGCCCATACAAGACCTGACTCTCCTCCCTCTCTGTATGTAGCCCAAACAAGACCTGACTCACCTCCCTCTTTGTAGATAGCCCATACAAGACCTGACTCTCCTCTCTCTCTGTATGTAGCCCATACAAGACCTGACTCTTCTCCCTCTCTGTACGTAGCCAATACAAGACCTGGCTCTCCTCCCTCTCTGTATGTAGCCCATACAAGACCTGACTCTCCACCCTCTCTGTATGTAGCCCATACAAGACCTAACTCTAGCCCATACAAGACCTGACTCTCCACCCTCTCTGTATGTAGCCCATACAAGACCTAACTCTTCTCCTTCTCTGTATGTAGCCAATACAAGACCTGACTCTCCTCCCTTTCTGTATGTAGCCCATACAAGACCTGACTCTCCTTCCTCTCTGTATGTAGCCCATACAAGACCTGACTCTCCTCCCTCTCTGTATGTAGCCCATACAAGATCTGATTCTCATCCCTCTCTGTATGCAGCCCATACAAGACCTGACTCTCCTACCTCTCTGTATGTAGCCCATACAAGACCTGACTCTCCTCCCTCTCTGTATGTAGCCCAAACAAGACCTGACTCACCTCCCTCTCTGTATGTAGCCCATACAAGTCATGACTCTCCTCCCTCTTTGCAGATAGCCCATACAAGACCTGACTCTCCTCTCTCTCTGTATGTCGCCCATACAAGACCTGACTCTCCTCCCTCTCTGTACGTAGCCAATACAAGACCTGGCTCTCCTCCCTCTCTGTATGTAGCCCATACAAGACCTGACTCTCCACCCTCTCTGTATGTAGCCCATACAAGACCTAACTCTCCTCCCTCTCTGCATGTAGCCAATACAAGACTGACTCTCCTCCCTCTCTGTATGTAGCCCATACAATACCTGATTCTTCTCCCTCTCTGTATGTAGCCCATACAAAACCTGACTCTCCTCCCTCTCTGTATGTAGCCAATACAAGACCTGACTCTCCTCCCTCTCTGTATGTAGCCCATACAAGACCTGACTCTCCTCCCTCTCTGTATGGAACCAATACAAGACCTGACTCTCCTCCCTCTCTGTATGTAGCCCATACAAGACCTGACTCTCCATCCTCTCTGTATATAGCCCATGCAAGACCTGACTCTCCTCACTCAATGTATGTAGCCAACAAGTCCTGACTCTCCTCCCTCTCTGTATGTAGCTATACAAGACCTGACTCTCCTCCCTCTCTGTATGTAGCCCATACAAGACTTGACTCTCCTCCCTCTCTGTATGTAACCCATACAGACCTGACTCTCCTTCCTCTCTGTATGTAGCCCATACAAGACTTGACTGTCCTCCTCTATGTATATAGCCCATACAAGACCAGACTCTCCTTCCTCTCTGTATGTAGCCCATACAAGACCTGACTCTCCTCCCTCTCCGTATATAGCCCATACAAGACCTGACTCTCCTCCTTCTCTGTATGTAGCCAATACAAGACCTGACTCTCATCCCTCTCTGTATGTAGCCCATACAAGACTTGACGCTCCTCCCTCTCTGTATGTAGCCCATACAAGACCTGATTCTCCTCCCTCTCTGCATGTAGCCCATACAAGACCTGACTGTACTCCCTCTCTGTATGTAGCCCATACAAGACCTGGCCATCCTTTCTCTCTGTATGTAGCCCATACAAGACCTGACTCTCCTTCCTCTCTGTGCATAGCCCATACAAGACTTGACTCTCATTTTTCTCTGTATGTAACCCATACAAGACCTGACTCTCCTTTCTCTCTGTGTGTAGCCCATGCAAGATCTTGCTCTCCGTCCTCTCTGTATGTAGCCCATACAAGACCTGGCTATCCATTCTTTCTGTATGTAGCCCATACAAGACCTGACTCATCTTCCTCTCTGTATGTAGCCCATGCAAGATCTTGCTCTCCTTCCTCTCTGTATGTAGCCCATACAAGACCTGGCTATCCATTCTTTCTGTATGTAGCCCATACAAGACCTGACTCATCTTCCTCTCTGTATGTAGCCCATACAAGACCTGACTCTTCTTCCTCTCTGTATATAGCTCATACAAGACCTGACTCTTGTCCCTCTCTGTATGTAGCCCATACAAGACTTGACTCTCCTCCCTCTCTGTATGTAGCCCATACAAGACCTGACTCTCATTCCTCTCTGTATGTAGGCCATACAAGACCTGACTCTCCTTCCTCTCTGTATGTAGCCCATACAAGACTTGACTCTCCTCCCTCTCCGTTTGTAGCCCATACAAGACCTGACTCTCCTCCCTCTCTGTATGTAGCCCATACAAGACCTGACTCTCCTCCCTCTATGTATGTAGCACATACAAGACCTGACTCTACTTCCTCTCTGTATGTAGCCCATACAAGACCTGACTCTCCTTCCTCTCTGTATGTAGCCCATACAAGACCTGACTCTCCTCCCTCTCTGTATGTAGCCCATACAAGACCTGACTCTCCTTCCTCTCTGTACGTAGCCCATGCAAGACCTGACTCTCCTTCCTCTCTGAATGTAGCCCATACAAGCCCTGACTCTCCTTTCTCTCTGTATGTAGCCCATACAAGACCTATCTCTCCTTTCTCTCTGTATGCAGCCCATACAAGACCTGGCTCTCCTTCCTCTCCGTACGTAGCCCATGCAAGACCTGACTCTCCTTTCTCTCTGTATGTCGCCGATACAAGACCTGACTCTTCTCCCTCTCTGTATGTAGCCCATACAAGACCTGACTCTCCTCCCTCTCTGTATGTAGCCCATACAAGACCTGACTCTCCTCCCTCTCCGCACATAGCCCATAGAAGACCTGACTCTCCTTCCTCTTTGTACGTAGCCCATACAAGACCTGACTCTCCTACCACTCTGTATGTAGCCCATACAAGACCTGCCTCTCCTTCCTCTCTGTATGTAGCCCATGCAAGACCTGACTCTCCTCCCTCTCTGTATGTAACCCATACAAGACCTGACTCTCCTTCCTCTCTGTATGTAGCCCATATAAGACCTGATTCTCCTCCCTCTCTGTATGTAGCATATACAAGACCTGACTCTCCTTCCTCTCTGTATGTAGCCCATACAAGACCTGACTCTCCTCCCTCTCTGTATGTAGCCCATACAAGACCTGACTCTCCTCCCTCTCTGTATGTAGCCCATACAAGATCTGATTCTCCTCCCTCTCTGTATGTAGCCCATACAAGACCTGACTCTCCTCCCTCTCTGTATGTAGCCCATACAAGGCCTGACTCTCCTCCCTCTCTGTATGTAGCCCAAACAAGACCTGACTCTCCTCCCTCTCTGTATGTAGCCCAAACAAGACCTGACTCACCTCCCTCTTTGTAGATAGCCCATACAAGACCTGACTCTCCTCTTTCTCTGTATGTAGCCCATACAAGACCTGACTCTTCTCCCTCTCTGTACGTAGCCAATACAAGACCTGGCTCTCCTCCCTCTCTGTATGTAGCCCATACAAGACCTGACTCTCCACCCTCTCTGTATGTAGCCCATATGAGACCTAACTCTTCTCCTTCTCTCTATGTAGCCAATACAAGACGGACTCTCCTCCCTCTCTGTATGTAGCCCATACAATACCTGATTCTCCTCCCTCTCTGTATGTAGCCCATACAAAACCTGACTCTCCTCCCTCTCTGTATGTAGCCAATACAAGACCTGACTCTCCTCCCTCTCTGTATGTAGCCCATACAAGACCTGACTCTCCTACATCTCTGTATGTAGCCAATACAAGACCTGACTCTCCTCCCTCTCTGTATGTAGCCCATACAAGACCTGACTCTCCTTCCTCTCTGTATATAGCCCATACAAGACCTGACTCTCCTCATTCTCTGTATGTAGCCCATACAAGTCCTGACTCTACT
>NC_091390.1:8273502-8319079 GCF_038502225.1 Cherax quadricarinatus
TTGTAAATGACAGAGACAAAGTAATCCTTAAACACAGTGACACTTGTACATGTATTGTGGCACTTGTACACAGTGACACTTGTACACATTGACACTTGTACATGTATTGTGGCACTTGTACACAGTGACACTTGTACACATTGACACTTGTACATGTATTGTGGTACTTGGACACAGTGACACTTGTACACATTGACACTTGTACATGTATTGTGGCACTTGTACACATTGACATTTCTGCATGAATTGTGGCACTTGTACACAGTGACACTTGTACACATTGACACATGTACATGTATTGTGGCACTTGTACACAGTGACACTTGTACACATTGACACTTGTACATGTATTGTGGTACTTGGACACAGTGACACTTGTACACATTGACACTTGTACATGTATTGTGGCACTTGTACACATTGACACTTGTACATGAATTGTGGCACTTGTACACAGTGACACTTGTTCACATTGACACTTGTACATGTATTGTGGCACTTGCACACAGTGACACTTGTACATATTGACACTTGTACATGTACTGAGGTACTTCTACACAGTGACACATGTACACATTGACAATTGTACATGTATTGTGGCACTTGTACACAGTGACACTTGTACACATTGACACTTGTACATGTATTGTGGCACTTGTACACAGTGACACTTGTACACATTGACACTTGTACATGAATTGTGGCACTTGTACACAGTGACACATGTACACATTGACACTTTTACATGTATTGTGGCACTTGTACACATTGACACTTGTACATGTATTGTGGCACTTGTACACAGTGACACTTGTACACATTGACACTTGTACATGTATTGTGGCACTTTTACACAGTGACACTTGTACACATTGACACTTGTACATGTATTGTGGCACTTGTACACAGTGACACTTGTACACATTGACACTTGTACATGTATTGTGGCACTTGTACACAGTGACACTTGTAGACAATGACACTTGTACATGTATTGTGGTACTTGTACACAGTGACACTTGTACACATTGACACTTGTACATGTATTGTGGCGCTTGTACACAGTGACACTTGTACACAGTGACACGTGTACACATTGACACTTGTACACATTGACACTTGTACATGTATTGAGGCACTTGTACACAGTGACACTTGTACATGTATTGTGGCACTTGTACACAGTGGCACTTGTACACATTGACACGTGTACATGTATTGTGGCACTTGTACACAGTGACACTTGTACACATTAACACTTGTACATGTACTGTCGCACTAGTACACAATGACACTTGTACACTTTGACACTTGTACATGTATTGTGGCACTTGTACACAGTGACACTTGTACACATTGACACATGTACATGTATTGTGGCACTTGTACACAGTGACACTTGTACACATTGACACATGTACATGTATTGTGGCACTTGTACACAATGACACTTGTACATGTATTGTGGCACTTGCACACAGTGACACTTGTACACATTGACACTTGTACATGTACTGAGGTACTTCTACACAGTGACACTTGTACTGTATTGTGGCACTTGTACACAGTGACACTTGTACACATTGACACAAATGCATGTATTGTGGCACTTGTACACAGTGACACTTGTACATGTATTGTGGTACTTGTACACAGTGACACTTGTACACATTGACACTTGTACATGTATTGTGACACTTGTACACATTGACACTTGTACATACATTGTGGCACTTTTACACAGTGACACTTGTACACACTGACACTTGTACATGTATTGTGGCACTTGTACACAGTGACACTCGTACACATTGACACTTGTACATGTATTGTGGCACTTGTACACAGTGACACTTCTACACATTGACACTTGTACATGTATTGTGGCACTTGTAAACAGTGACACTTGTACACAGTGACACTTGTACACATTGACACTTGTACACATTGACACTTGTACATGTATTGTGGCACTTGTACACAGTGACACTTGTAGACATTGACACTTGTACATGCATTGTGGTACTTGTACACAGTGACACTAGTACACATTGACACTTGTACATGTATTGTGGCGTTTGTACACAGTGACACTTGTACACAGTGACACTTGTACACATCGACACTTGTACACATTGACACTTGTACATGTATTGAGGCACTTGTACACAGTTACACTTGTACATGTATTGTGGCACTTGTACACAGTGACACTTGTACATGTATTGTGGCACTTTTACACAGTGACACTTGTACACATTGACACTTGTACATGTATTGTGGCACTTGTACACAGTGACACTTGTACACATTGACGCTTGTACATGTATTGTGGCACTTGTACACAGTGACACTTGTAGACAATGACACTTGTACATGTATTGTGGTACTTGTACACAGTGACACTTGTAAACATTGACACTTGTACATGTATTGTGGCGCTTGTACACAGTGACACTTGTACACAGTGACACTTCTACACATTGACACTTGTACACATTGACACTTGTACATGTATTGAGGCACTTGTACACAGTGGCACTTGTACATATTGACACGTATACATGTATTGTGGCACTTGTACACAGTGACACTTGTACACATTAACACTTGTACATGTACTGTCGCACTTGTACACAATGACACTTGTACACATTGACACTTGTACATGTATTGTGGCACTTGTACAGAGTGACACTTGTACACATTGACACTTGTACATGTACTGTGGCACTTGTACAGAGTGACACTTGTACATATTGACACTTGTACATGTATTGTGGAACTTGTACACAGTGACACATGTACACATTGACACTTGCACATGTATTGTGGCACTTGTACACATTGACACTTGTACATGTATTGTGGCACTTGTACACAGTGACACTTGTACACATTGACACAGGTACATGTATTGTGGCACTTGTACACAGTGACACTTGTACACATTGACAAATGTACATGTATTGTGGCACTTGTACACAGTGACACTTGTACATGTATTGTGGCACTTGCACACAGTGACACTTGTACACATTGACACTTTTACATGTACTGAGGTACTTCTACACAGTGACACTTGTACACATTGACACTTGTACATGTATTGTGACACTTGTACACATTGACACTTGTACATGCATTGTGGCACTTTTACACAGTGACACTTGTACACACTGACACTTGTACATGTATTGTGGCACTTGTACACAGTGACACTCGTACACATTGACACTTGTACATGTATTGTGGCACTTGTACACAGTGACACTTGTACACATTGACACTTGTACATGTATTGTGGCACTTGTACACATTGACACTTGTACATGAAATGTGGCACTTGTACACAGTGACACTTGTACACATTGACACTTGTGCATGTATTGTGGCACTTGCACACACTGACACTTGTACATATTGACACTTGTACATGTACTGAGGTACTTCTACACAGTGACACTTGTACACATTGACACTTGTACATGTATTGTGGCACTTGTACACAGTGACACTTGTACACATTGACACTTGTACATGAATTGTGGCACTTGTACACAGTGACACTTGTACACATTGACACTTGTACATGTATTGTGGAACTTGTACACATTGACACTTGTACATGTATTGTGGCACTTGTACACAGTGACACTTGTACACATTGACACTTGTACATGTATTGTGGCACTTTTACACAGTGACACTTGTACCCATTGACACTTGTACATGTATTGTGGCACTTGTACACAGTGACACTTGTACACATTGACACTTGTACCTGTATTGTGGCACTTGTACACAGTGACACTTGTAGACAATGACACTTGTACATGTATTGTGGTACTTGTACACAGTGACACTTGTACACATTGACACTTGTACATGTATTGTGGCGCTTGTACACAGTGACACTTGTACACAGTGACACTTGTACACATTGACACTTGTACACATTGACACTTGTACATGTATTGAGGCACTTGTACACAGTGACACTTGTACATGTATTGTGGCACTTGTACACAGTGGCACTTGTACACATTGACACGTGTACATGTATTGTGGCACTTGTACACAGTGACACTTGTACACATTAACACTTGTACATGTACTGTCGCACTTGTATACAATGACACTTGTACACATTGACACTTGTACATGTATTGTGGCACTTGTGCACAGTGACACTTGTACACATTGACACTTGTACATGTACTGTGGCACTTGTACAGAGTGACACTTGTACATATTGACACTTGTACATGTATTGTGGTACTTGTACACAGTGACACATGTACACATTGACACTTTTACATGTATTGTGGCACTTGTACACATTGACACTTGTACATGTATTGTGGCACTTGTACACAGTGACACTTGTACACATTGACACATGTACATGTATTGTGGCACTTGTACACAGTGACACTTGTACACATTGACACATGTACATGTATTGTGGCACTTGTACACAGTGACACTTGTACATGTATTGTGGCACTTGCACACAGTGACACTTGTACACATTGACACTTGTACATGTACTGAGGTACTTCTACACAGTGACACTTGTACATGTATTGTGGCACTTGTACACAGTGACACTTGTACACATTGACACATTTACATGTATTGTGGCACTTGTACACAGTGACACTTGTACATGTATTGTGGTACTTGTACACAGTGACACTTGTACACATTGACACTTGTACATGTATTGTGACACTTGTACACATTGACACTTGTACATGCATTGTGGCACTTTTACACAGTGACACTTGTACACACTGACACTTGTACATGTATTGTGGCACTTGTACACAGTGACACTCGTACACATTGACACTTGTACATGTATTGTGGCACTTGTACACAGTGACACTTGTACACAGTGACACTTGTACACATTGACACTTGTACACATTGACACTTGTACATGTATTGTGGCACTTGTACACAGTGACACTTGTAGACATTGACACTTGTACATGTATTGTGGTACTTGTACACAGTGACACTTGTACACATTGACACTTGTACATGTATTGTGGCGCTTGTACACAGTGACACTTGTACACAGTGACACTTGTACACATCGACACTTGTACACATTGACACTTGTACATGTATTGAGGCACTTGTACACAGTTACACTTGTACATGTATTGTGGCACTTGTACACAGTGACACTTGTACATGTATTGTGGCACTTTTACACAGTTACACTTGTACACATTGACACTTGTACATGTATTGTGGCACTTGTACACAGTGACACTTGTACACATTGACATTTGTACATGTATTGTGGCACTTGTACACAGTGACACTTGTAGACAATGACACTTGTACATGTATTGTGGTACTTGTACACATTGACACTTGTACACATTGACACTTGTACATGTATTGTGGCACTTGTACACAGTGACACTTGTACACATTGACGCTTGTACATGTATTGTGGCACTTGTACACAGTGACACTTGTAGACAATGACACTTGTACATGTATTGTGGTACTTGTACACAGTGACACTTGTACACATTGACACTTGTACATGTATTGTGGCGCTTGTACACAGTGACACTTGTACACAGTGACACTTGTACACATTGACACTTGTACACATTGACACTTGTACATGTATTGAGGCACTTGTACACAGTGACACTTGTACATGTATTGTGGCACTTGTACACATTGACACGTGTACATGTATTGTGGCACTTGTACACAGTGACACTTGTACACATTAACACTTGTACATGCACTGTCACACTTGTACACAATGACACTTCTACACATTGACACTTGTACATGTATTGTGGCACTTGTACACAGTGACACTTGTACACATTGACACTTGTACATGTACTGTGGCACTTGTACACAGTGACACTTGTACACATTGACACTTGTACATGTATTGTGGTACTTGGACACAGTGACACTTGTACACATTGACACTTGTACATGTATTGTGGCACTTGTACACAGTGACACTTGTACACATTTACACTTGTACATGTATTGTGGCACTTGTACACAGTGACACTTGTACACATTTACACTTGTACACATTGACACTTGTACATGTATTGTGGCACTTGTACACATTGACACTTGTACATGAGTTGTGGCACTTGTACACAGTGACACTTGTACACATTGACACTTGTACATGTATTGTGGCACTTGCACACAGTGACACTTGTACATATTGACACTTGTACATGTACTGAGGTACTTCTACACAGTGACACTTGTACACATTGACACTTGTACATGTATTGTGGCACTTGTACATGTATTGTGGCACTTGTACACAGTGACACTTGTACACATTGACACTTGTACATGTATTGTGGCACTTGTACACAGTGACACTTGTACACATTGACACTTGTACATGAATTGTGGCACTTGTACACAGTGACACTTGTACACATTGACACTTGTACATGTATTGTGGAACTTGTACACATTGACACTTGTACATGTATTGTGGCACTTGTACACAGTGACACTTGTACACATTGACACTTGTACATGTATTGTGGCACTTGTACACAGAGACACTTGTACACATTGACACTTGTACATGTATTGTGGCACTTGTACACAGTGACACTTGTAGACAATGACACTTGTACATGTATTGTGGTACTTGTACACAGTGACACTTGTACACATTGACACTTGTACATGTATTGTGGCGCTTGTACACAGTGACACTTGTACACAGTGACACTTGTACACATTGACACTTGTACACATTGACACTTGTACATGTATTGAGGCACTTGTACACAGTGACACTTTTACATGTATTGTGGCACTTGTACACAGTGGCACTTGTACACATTGACACGTGTACATGTATTGTGGCACTTGTACACAGTGACACTTGTACACATTAACACTTGTACATGTACTGTCGCACTTGTACACAATGACACTTGTACACATTGACACTTGTACATGTATTGTGGCACTTGTACACAGTGATACTTGTACACATTGACACTTGTACATGAACTGTGGCACTTGTACAGAGTGACACTTGTACATATAGACACTTGTACATGTATTGTGGTACTTGTACACAGTGACACATGTACACATTGACACTTGTACATGTATTGTGGCACTTGTACACATTGACACTTGTACATGTATTGTGGCACTTGTACACAGTGACACTTGTACACATTGACACATGTACATGTATTGTGGCACTTGTACACAGTGACACTTGTACACATTGACACATGTACATGTATTGTGGCAATTGTACACAGTGACACTTGTACATGTATTGTGGCACTTGCACACAGTGACACTTGTACACATTGACACTTGTACATGTACTGAGGTACTTCTACACAGTGACACTTGTACATGTATTGTGGCACTTGTACACAGTGACACTTGTACACATTGACACATGTACATGTATTGTGGCACTTGTACACAGTGACACTTGTACATGTATTGTGGTACTTGTACACAGTGACACTTGTACACATTGACACTTGTACATGTATTGTGACACTTGTACACATTGACACTTGTACATACATTGTGGCACTTTTACACGGTGACACTTGTACACACTGACACTTGTACATGTATTGTGGCACTTGTACACAGTGACACTCGTACACATTGACACTTGTACATGTATTGTGGCACTTGTACAGAGTGACACTTGTACACATTGACACTTGTACATGTATTGTGGCACTTGTAAACAGTGACACTTGTACACAGTGACACTTGTACACATTGACACTTGTACACATTGACACTTGTACATGTATTGTGGCACTTGTACACAGTGACACTTGTAGACATTGACACTTGTACATGCATTGTGGTACTTGTACACAGTGACACTTGTACACATTGACACTTGTACATGTATTGTGGCGTTTGTACACAGTGACACTTGTACACAGTGACACTTGTACACATCGACACTTGTACACATTGACACTTGTACATGTATTGAGGCACTTGTACACAGTTACACTTGTACATGTATTGTGGCACTTGTACACAGTGACACTTGTACATGTATTGTGGCACTTTTACACAGTGACACTTGTACACATTGACACTTGTACATGTATTATGGCACTTGTACACAGTGACACTTGTACACATTGACACTTGTACATGTATTGTGGCACTTGTACACAGTGACACTTGTAGACAATGACACTTGTACATGTATTGTCGTACTTGTACACAGTGACACTTGTACACATTGACACTTGTACATGTATTGTGGCAATTGTACACAGTGACACTTGTACACATTGACGCTTGTACATGTATTGTGGCACTTGTACACAGTGACACTTGTAGACAATGACACTTGTACATGTATTGTGGTACTTGTACACAGTGACACTTGTAAACATTGACACTTGTACATATATTGTGGCGCTTGTACACAGTGACACTTGTACACAGTGACACTTGTACACATTGACACTTGTACACATTGACACTTGTACATGTATTGAGGCACTTGTACACAGTGACACTTGTACATGTATTGTGGCACTTGTACACATTGACACGTGTACATGTATTGTGGCACTTGTACACAGTGACACTTGTACACATTAACACTTGTACATGCACTGTCGCACTTGTACACAATGACACTTGTACACATTGACACTTGTACATGTATTGTGGCACTTGTACACAGTGACACTTGTACACATTGGCACTTGTACATGTACTGTGGCACTTGTACAGAGTGACACTTGTACATATTGACACTTGTACATGTATTGTGGTACTTGTACACAGTGACACATGTACACATTGACACTTGTACATGTATTGTGGCACTTGTACACATTGACACTTGTACATGTATTGTGGCACTTGTACACAGTGACACTTGTACACATTGACACATGTACATGTATTGTAGCACTTGTACACAGTGACACTTGTACACATTGACACATGTACATGTATTGTGGCACTTGAACACAGTGACACTTGTACATGTATTGTGGCACTTGCACACAGTGACACTTGTACACATTGACACTTGTACATGTACTGAGGTACTTCTACACAGTGACACTTGTACACATTGACACTTGTACATGTATTGTGACACTTGTACACATTGACACTTGTACATGCATTGTGGCACTTTTACACAGTGACACTTGTACACACTGACACTTGTACATGTATTGTGGCACTTGTACACAGTGACACTCGTACACATTGACACTTGTACATGTATTGTGGCACTTGTACACAGTGACACTTGTACACATTGACACTTGTACATGTATTGTGGCACTTGTAAACAGTGACACTTGTACACAGTGACACTTCTACATGTATTGTGGCACTTGTAAACAGTGACACTTGTACACAGTGACACTTGTACACATTGACACTTGTACACATTGACACTTGTACATGTATTGTGGCACTTGTACACAGTGACACTTGTAGACATTGACAACTGTACATGTATTGTGGTACTTGTACACAGTGACACTTGTACACATTGACACTTGTACATGTATTGTGGCGCTTGTACACAGTGACACTTGTACACAGTGACACTTGTACACATCGACACTTGTACACATTGACACTTGTACACGTATTGAGGCACTTGTACACAGTGACACTTGTACATGTATTGTGGCACTTTTACACAGTGACACTTGTACACATTGACACTTGTACATGTATTGTGGCACTTGTACACAGTGACACTTGTACACATTGACACTTGTACATGTATTGTGGCACTTGTACACAGTGACACTTGTAGACAATGACACATGTACATGTATTGTGGTACTTGTACACAGTGACACTTGTACACATTGACACTTGTACATGTATTGTGGCGCTTGTACACAGTGACACTTGTACATGTATTGTGGCACTTGTACACAGTGGCACTTGTACACATTGACACTTGTACATGTATTGCAGCACTTGTACACAGTGACACTTGTACACATTAACACTTGTGCATGTACTGTCGCACTTGTACACAGTGACACTTGTACACCATGACATTTGCACACATTGACACATGTACATGTATTGTGGCGCTTGTACACAGTGACACTTGTACACATTGACACTTGTACATGTACTGTGGCACTTGTACAGAGTGACACTTGTACATATTGACACTTGTACATGTATTGTGGTACTTGTACACAGTGACACAAGTACACATTGACACTTGTACATGTATTGTGGCACTTGTACACATTGACACTTGTACATGTATTGTGGCACTTGTACACAGTGACACTTGTACACATTGACACTTGTACATGTATTGTGGCACTTTTACACAGTGACACTTGTACACATTGACACTTGTACATGTATTGTGGCACTTGTACACAGTGACACTTGTACACATTGACACTTGTACATGTATTGTGGCACTTGTACACAGTGACACTTGTAGACAATGACACTTGTACATGTATTGTGGTACTTGTACACAGTGACACTTGTACACATTGACACTTGTACATGTATTGTGGCGCTTGTACACAGTGACACTTGTACACAGTGACACTTGTACACATTGACACTTGTACACATTGACACTTGTACATGTATTGAGGCACTTGTACACAGTGACACTTGTACATGTATTGTGGCACTTGTACACAGTGGCACTTGTACACATTGACACGTGTACATGTATTGTGGCACTTGTACACAGTGACACTTGTACACATTAACACTTGTACATGTACTGTCGCACTTGTACACAATGACACTTGTACACATTGACACTTGTACATGTATTGTGGCACTTGTACACAGTGACACTTGTACACATTGACACTTGTACATGTACTGTGGCACTTGTACAGAGTGACACTTGTACATATAGACACTTGTACATGTATTGTGGTACTTGTACACAGTGACACATGTACACATTGACACTTGTACATGTATTGTGGCACTTGTACACATTGACACTTGTACATGTATTGTGGCACTTGTACACAGTGACACTTGTACACATTGACACATGTACATGTATTGTGGCACTTGTACACAGTGACACTTGTACACATTGACACATGTACATGTATTGTGGCAATTGTACACAGTGACACTTGTACATGTATTGTGGCACTTGCACACAGTGACATTTGTACACATTGACACTTGTACATGTACTGAGGTACTTCTACACAGTGACACTTGTACATGTATTGTGGCACTTGTACACAGTGACACTTGTACACATTGACACATGTACATGTATAGTGGCTCTTGTACACAGTGACACTTGTACATGTATTGTGGTACTTGTACACAGTGACACTTGTACACATTGACACTTGTATATGTATTGTGACACTTGTACACATTGACACTTGTACATACATTGTGGCACTTTTACACAGTGACACTTGTACACACTGACACTTGTACATGTATTGTGGCACTTGTACACAGTGACACTCGTACACATTGACACTTGTACATGTATTGTGGCACTTGTACACAGTGACACTTGTACACATTGACACTTGTACATGTATTGTGGCACTTGTAAACAGTGACACTTGTACACAGTGACACTTGTACACATTGACACTTGTACACATTGACACTTGTACTTGTATTGTGGCACTTGTACACAGTGACACTTGTAGACATTGACACTTGTACATGCATTGTGGTACTTGTACACAGTGACACTTGTACACATTGACACTTGTACATGTATTGTGGCGTTTGCACACAGTGACACTTGTACACAGTGACACTTGTACACATCGACACTTGTACACATTGACACTTGTACATGTATTGAGGCACTTGTACACAGTTACACTTGTACATGTATTGTGGCACTTTTTCAGTGACACTTGTACACATTGACACTTGTACATGTATTATGGCACTTGTACACAGTGACACTTGTACACATTGACACTTGTACATGTATTGTGGCACTTGTACACAGTGACACTTGTAGACAATGACACTTGTACATGTATTGTGGTACTTGTACACAGTGACACTTGTACACATTGACACTTGTACATGTATTGTGGCACTTGTACACAGTGACACTTGTACACATTGACGCTTGTACATGTATTGTGGCACTTGTACACAGTGACACTTGTAGACAATGACACTTGTACATGTATTGTGGTTCTTGTACACAGTGACACTTGTACATGTATTGTGGCGCTTGTACACAGTGACACTTGTACACAGTGACACTTGTACACATTGACACTTGTACACATTGACACTTGTACATGTATTGAGGCACTTGTACACAGTGACACTTGTACATGTATTGTGGCACTTGTACACATTGACACGTGTACATGTATTGTGGCACTTGTACACAGTGACACTTGTACACATTAACACTTGTACATGCACTGTCGCACTTGTACACAATGACACTTGTACACATTGACACTTGTACATGTATTGTGGCACTTGTACACAGTGACACTTGTACACATTGACACTTGTACATGTACTGTTGCACTTGTACAGAGTGACACTTGTACATATTGACACTTGTACATGTATTGTGGTACTTGTACACAGTGACACATGTACACATTGACACTTGTACATGTATTGTGGCACTTGTACACATTGACACTTGTACATGTATTGTGGCACTTGTACACAGTGACACTTGTACACATTGACACATGTACATGTATTGTGGCACTTGTACACAGTGACACTTGTACACATTGACACATGTACATGTATTGTGGCACTTGTACACAGTAACACTTGTACATGTATTGTGGCACTTGCACACAGTGACACTTGTACACATTGACACTTGTACATGTACTGAGGTACTTCTACACAGTGACACTTGTACACATTGACACTTGTACATGTATTGTGACACTTGTACACATTGACACTTGTACATGCATTGTGGCACTTTTACACAGTGACACTTGTACACACTGACACTTGTACATGTATTGTGGCACTTGTACACAGTGACACTCGTACACATTGACACTTGTACATGTATTGTGGCACTTGTACACAGTGACACTTGTACACATTGACACTTGTACATGTATTGTGGCACTTGTAAACAGTGACACTTGTACACAGTGACACTTGTACACATTGACACTTGTACACATTGACGCTTGTACATGTATTGTGGCACTTGTACACAGTGACACTTGTAGACATTGACACTTGTACATGTATTGTGGTACTTGTACACAGTGACACTTGTACACATTGACACTTGTACATGTATTGTGGCGCTTGTACACAGTGACACTTGTACACAGTGACACTTGTACACATCGACACTTGTACACATTGACACTTGTACATGTATTGAGGCACTTGTACACAGTGACACTTGTACATGTATTGTGGCACTTGTACACAGTGACACTTGTACATGTATTGTGGCACTTTTACACAGTGACACTTGTACACATTGACACTTGTACATGTATTGTGGCACTTGTACACAGTGACACTTGTACACATTGACACTTGTACATGTATTGTGGCACTTGTACACAGTGACACTTGTAGACAATGACACATGTACATGTATTGTGGTACTTGTACACAGTGACACTTATACACATTGACACTTGTACATGTATTGTGGCGCTTGTACACAGTGACACTTGTACATGTATTGTGGCACTTGTACACAGAGGCACTTGTGCACATTGACACTTGTACATGTATTGCGGCACTTGTACACAGTGACACTTGTACACATTAACACTTGTGCATGTACTGTCGCTCTTGTACACAGTGACACTTGTACACCGTGACATTTGCACACATTGACACTTGTACATGTATTGTGGCGCTTGTACACAGTGACACTTGTACACATTGACACTTGTACATGTACTGTGGCACTTGTACAGAGTGACACTTGTACATATTGACACTTGTACATGTATTGTGGTACTTGTACACAGTGACACAAGTACACATTGACACTTGTACATGTATTGTGGCACTTGTACACATTGACACTTGTACATGTATTGTGGCACTTGTACACAGTGACACTTGTACACATTGACACATGTACATGTATTGTGGCACTTGTACACAGTGACACTTGTACATGTATTGTGGCACTTGCACACAGTGACACTTGTACACATTGACACTTGTACATGTATTGTGACACTTGTACACATTGACACTTGTACATGCATTGTGGCACTTTTACACAGTGACACTTGTACACATTGACACTTGTACATGTATTGTGGCACTTGTACACACTGACATACGTACACATTGACACTTGTACATGTATTGTGGCACTTGTACACGGTGACACTTGTACACATTGACACTTGTACATGTATTGTGGCACTTGTAAACAGTGACACTTGTACACAGTGACACTTGTACATGTATTGTGGTACTTGTACACAGTGACACTTGTACACATTGACACTTGTACATGTATTGTGGCGCTTGTACACAGTGACACTTGTACACAGTGACACTTGTACTTATTGACACTTGTACACATTGACACTTGTACATGTATTGAGGCACTTGTACACAGTGACACTTGTACATGTATTGTGGCACTTGTACACAGTGACACTTGTACATGTATTGTTGTACTTGTACACAGTGACACTTGTACACATTGACACTTGTACATGTACTGTGGCACTTGTACACATTGACACTTGTACATGTACTGTGGCACTTGTACAGAGTGACACTTGTACATATTGACACTTGTACATGTATTGTGGTACTTGTACACAGTGACACTTGTACATGTATTGTGGCACTTGTACACATTGACACTTGTACATGTATTGTGGCACTTGTACACAGTGACACTTGTACACATTGACACTTGTACATGTATTGTGGCACTTGTACACCGTGACACTTGTACACATTGACACTTGTACATGTATTGTGGCACTTGTACACAATGACACTTGTACACATTCACACTTGTACATGTATTGCGGCATTTGTACACAGTGACACTTCCACATGTATTGTGGCACTTGTACACAGTGACACTTGTATGCAGTAACACTTGCACATGTATTGTGGCACTTGTACACAGTGACACTTGTATACAGTGACACTTGTACATGTATTGTGGCACTTGTACACAGTGACACTTGTGCATGTATTGTGGCACATGTACACTGTACATGTGCACATGTATTGTGGTACTTGTACACAGTGACACTTGTACACAGTGACACTTGGACATGTATTGTGACACTTGTACACAGTGACACTTGTATACAGTGACACTTGTACACAGTGACACTTGTATACAGTGACACTTGTACATGTATTGTGGCACTTGTACACAGTGACACTTGTATACAGTGACACTTGAACATGTATTGTGGCACTTGTTCACAGTGACACCTGCATACAGTGACACTTGTACATGTATTGTGTCACATGTACACAGTGACACTTGCACATGTATTGTGGCACTTGTACACAGTGACACTTGTACACAGTGACACTTGTACATGTATTGTGGTACTTGTACACAGAGACACTTGTACACAGTGACACTTGTACATGTATTGTGGCACTTTACACGGTGACACTTGTACAAAATGACACTTGTACAAAATGACACTTGTACATGTATTGTGGCACTTGTACAAAATGACACTTGTACATGTATTGTGGCACTTGTTCACAGTGATACTTGTACATGTATTGTGGCACTTGTACACAGTGACACTTGTACACGTATTGTGGCATTTGTACACGTATTGTGGCATTTGTACACAGTGACACTTGTACATGTATTGTGGCACTTGTACACAGTGACACTTGCGCATGTATTGTTGCACTTGTGATGAATGGTTTTGAAAACCGACAAGTTGAAGAATTGAGACACTTATGCAACACATGGGAATCTTTATTGAAGAAACGTTTCGCCACACAGTGGCTTCATCAGTCCAATACAAAGTAGAAATGGGTAAGGAGAGTAGAAGTATGAGGTAATCAGTCCCTCAACCTGGATTCGATGTGTTCAGTCCATCACTCTTGTAGTAAGTGCAGCATAAGGCCAGAGAGGTGGCTTATATACTGCGGTGAGATGAGTTGAAGCAGGAGGAGGCGGGATCTTAGTGGGACCTGCCACTAATGTAAGTAGGTCATCGTCCAAAGGTTTGGGCAAGCGTTGAAGTCTTTGTACCAAGATTCTATGATGTTGCAGTGTCTGACAGATGTGATGAATGGTTTTGAAAACCGACAAGTTGAAGAATTGAGACACTTATGCAACACATGGGAATCTTTATTGAAGAAACGTTTCGCCACACAGTGGCTTCATCAGTCCAATACAAAGTAGAAATGGGTAAGGAGAGTAGAAGTATGAGGTAATCAGTCCCTCAACCTGGATTCGATGTGTTCAGTCCATCACTCTTGTAGTAAGTGCAGCATAGGGCCAGAGAGGTGGCTTATATACTGCGGTGAGATGAGTTGAAGCAGGAGGAGGCGGGATCTTAGTGGGACCTGCCACTAATGTAAGTAGGTCATCGTCCAAAGGTTTGGGCAAGCGTTGAAGTCTTTGTACCAAGATTCTATGATGTTGCAGTGTCTGACAGATGTGATGAATGGTTTTGAAAACCGACAAGTTGAAAAATTGAGACACTTATGCAACACATGGGAATCTAAGTTCCCGCCTCCTCCTGCTTCAACTCATCTCACCGCAGTATATAAGCCACCTCTCTGGCCCTATGCTGCACTTACTACAAGAGTGATGGACTGAACACATCGAATCCAGGTTGAGGGACTGATTACCTCATACTTCTACTCTCCTTACCCATTTCTACTTTGTATTGGACTGATGAAGCCACTGTGTGGCGAAACGTTTCTTCAATAAAGATTCCCATGTGTTGCATAAGTGTCTCAATTCTTCAACTTGTCGGTTTTCAAAACCATTCATCACATCTGTCAGACACTGCAACATCATAGAATCTTGGTACAAAGACTTCAACGCTTGCCCAAACCTTTGGACGATGACCTACTTACATTAGTGGCAGGTCCCACTAAGATCCCGCCTCCTCCTGCTTCAACTCATCTCACCGCAGTATATAAGCCACCTCTCTGGCCCTATGCTGCACTTACTACAAGAGTGATGGACTGAACACATCGAATCCAGGTTGAGGGACTGATTACCTCATACTTCTACTCTCCTTACCCATTTCTACTTTGTATTGGACTGATGAAGCCACTGTGTGGCGAAACGTTTCTTCAATAAAGATTCCCATGTGTTGCATAAGTGTCTCAATTCTTCAACTTGTCGGTTTTCAAAACCATTCATCACATCTGTCAGACACTGCAACATCATAGAATCTTGGTACAAAGACTTCAACGCTTGCCCAAACCTTTGGACGATGACCTACTTACATTAGTGGCAGGTCCCACTAAGATCCCGCCTCTTCCTGCTTCAACTCATCTCACCGCAGTATATAAGCCACCTCTCTGGCCCTATGCTGCACTTACTACAAGAGTGATGGACTGAACACATCGAATCCAGGTTGAGGGACTGATTACCTCATACTTCTACTCTCCTTACCCATTTCTACTTTGTATTGGACTGATGAAGCCACTGTGTGGCGAAACGTTTCTTCAATAAAGATTCCCATGTGTTGCATAAGTGTCTCAATTCTTCAACATTGTGGCACTTGTACACAATGACACTTGTATACAGTGACACTTGTACATGTATTGTGGCACTTGTACACAGTGACACTTGTACACAGTGACACTTGTACATGTATTGTGGCACTTGTACACAGTGACACTTGTATACAGTGACACTTGTACATGTATTGTGGCACTTGTACACAGTGACACTTGTATACAGTGACACTTGTACATGTATTGTGGCACTTGTACACAGTGACACTTGTGCACAGTGACACTTGTACATGTATTGTGACACTTGTACACAGTGACACTTGTATACAGTGACACTTGTGCATGTATTGTGGCACTTGTACACAGTGACACTTGTATACAGTGACACTTGTACATGTATTGTTGCACTTGTACACAGTGACACTTGTACACAGTGACACTTGTACATGTATTGTGGCACTTGTACACAGTGACACTTGTATACAGTGACACTTGTACATGTATTGTGGCACATGTACACAGTACATGTGTACATGTATTGGGGTACTTGAACACAGTGACACTTGTACATGTATTGTAGTACTTTTGCTGTGACACTTGTACATGTATTGTGGTACTTGTACACAGTGACACTTGTACTTCTATTGTGGTACTTGTACACAGTGACACTTGTACATGTATTGTGGTACTTGTACACAGTGACACTTGTACACGCATTGTGACACTTGTACACAGTGACACTTGTATACAGTGACACTTGTACATGCATTGTGACACTTGTACACAGTGACACTTGTACACAGTGACACTTGTACATGTATTGTGGCACTTTACACGGTGACACTTGTACAAAATGACACTTGTACAAAATGACACTTGTACATGTATTGTGGCACCTGTACAAAATGACACTTGTACATGTATTGTTGCATTTGTACACAGTGACACTTGCGCATGTATTGTGGCACTTGTACACAGTGACACTTGTACATGTATTGTGGCACTTGTACACAGTGACACTTGCGCATGTATTGTGGCACTTGTACACAATGACACTTGTATACAGTGACACTTGTACATGTATTGTGGCACTTGTACACAGTGACACTTGTACATGTATTGTGGCACTTGTACACAGTGACACTTGTACACAGTGACACTTGCACACAGTGACACTTGTACATGTATTGTGGCACTTGTACACAGTGACACTTGTACACAATGACACTTGTACATGTATTGTGGCACTTGTACACAGTGACACTTGTACATGTATTGAGGCACTTGTACACACATTCGGTAACCTATAACTAACTAATAGACTGTGACACGTTAACATACATGATGAGACTTGCATACACATAGTGACACCTGAACATACACATAGTGACACCTGAACATACACATAGTGACACCTGAACATACACATAGTGACACCTGAACATACACATAGTGACACCTGAACATACACATAGTGACACCTGAACATACACATAGTGACACCTGAACATACACATAGTGACACCTGAACATACACATAGTGACACCTGAACATACACATAGTGACACCTGAACATACACAGTGACACCTGAACATACACATAGTGACACCTGAACATACACATAGTGACACCTGAACATATGCTAACTCCTGCACTCACACTGTGATACATACTCAACAATTTTAAAAAACAATAGTATTTCTATGGAACAAGGAAGTGTTCGAATTTTGTCTTGTGGTGTCAATGTTCGTCTTGCTCCTCGTAGTGAAAGTATTTTAATTTTCTGACAAGATGCATTTTAAGTTAACAATCATCAATTTAAAACCTACTTGCTGTCTCTCACATGACTCGCTGCCAGTATGAAACCTACTTGCTGTCTCTCACATGACTCGCTGCCAGTATGAAGACAATATATCTTTAATATACTTGCTGTCTCTCACATGACTCACTGCCAGTATGAAGACAATATATCTTTAATATACTTGCTGTCTCTCACATTACTCACTGCCAGTATGAAGACAATATATCTTTAATATACTTGCACACATATTTATTTTTTATTCAGTCTTATAATTGTTCAAAAGTGAAAGGAAGGTAGTCAGTATACATACGAGAGGAGTGCGAGGCGGAAGTAGAACCATAGGAGGACGTGGCAGGAGTAGAACCAGAAGAGAACGTGGTAGGAGTACAACCAGAGGAGGACATGGTAGGAGTAAAAACAGAGGAGGGTGTGGCAGGAGTAGAAACAGAGGAGGGTGTGGCAGGAGTAGAACCAGAGAAGGACGTGGCCGGAGTAGAAACAGAAGAGGACGTGGCCGGAGTAGAACCAGAGGAGGACATTGCTGGATTAGAACCAGATGAGGGAGTGGCAGGAGTAGAACCAGAGGAGGACGTGGCCGAAGAAGAACCAGAGGAGGACGTGGCCGGAGTGGAACCAGAGGAGGGCAAAGCCAGAGTGGAACCAGAGGAGGACGAGGCCGGAGTAGAACCAAAGGGAGACGTTGCTGGATTAGAACCAGATGAGGACGTGGATCGACTAGAACCAGAGGAGGACGTGGCTGGAGTAGAACAAGAGAAGGACGTGGCCGGAGTGGAACCTGAGGAGGATGTGGCCGGAGTAGAACCAGAGGAGGACGAGGTAGGAGTAGAACCATAGGAGGACGTTGTCGGAGTAGAATCAGATGAGGACGTGGCCGGAGTAGAACCAGAGCAGGACATGGCTGGAGTAGAACCAGAGGAGGACGTTGCCGGAGTAGAACCATAGGAGGACGTGGCAGGAGTAGAACCAGAGGAGGACGTGGCTAGAGTAGAACCAGAGGAGGATGTGGCCAGAGTAGAACCAGAGGAGGACGTGGTCGGAGTAGAATCAGAGGAGGACGTGGCCGGAGAAGGACCAGAGGAGGATGTGGCCTGAGTAGAACCAGATGAGGACTTGGCAGGAGTAGAACCAGAGGAGGACGTGGCTAGAGTAGAACCAGAGGAGGTGGCCGGAGTAGAACCTGAGGAGGGAGAAGCCAGATTGGAACCAGAGGAGGACGTGGCCGGAGTAGTACCAGAGGAGGACGTGGCCGGAGTAGAACCAGAGGAGATTGTGGTAGGAGTAGAACCAGAGGAGGACGTGGCTGGAGCTGAACAAGAGGAGAGCGAGGCCAGAGTAGAACCAGAGGATGACGTTGCTGGAGTAGAACCAGAGGATGACGTTGCTGGAGTAGAACCAGATGAGGACGTGGCAGGAGTAGAACCAAAGGAGGACGTGGTTGGAGTAGAACCAGAGGAGGACGTGGCCGGAGTAGAACCAGAGGAAGACGTGGCAGGAGAAGAACCAGAGGAGGATTCTGCCGGAGTGGAACCAGATGAGGACGTGGCAGGAGTAGAACCAGAGAAGGACTTGGCACGAGTAGAACCAGAGGAGGACATGGCCGGAGTAGAACCAGAGGAGATTGGTGTAGGAGTAGAACCAGAGGAGGACGATGCGGGAGTAGAACCAGATGAGGACGTGCCAGGAGTAGAACCAGAGGACGACGTGGCTGGAGTAGAACCAGAGGAGGACGTGGCAGGAGTAGAACCAGAGGAGGACGTTGCCGGAGTAGAACCAGAGGAAATTGTGGTAGGAGTAGAACCAGAGGAGGACGTTGCTTGAGTAGAACCAGATGAGGACGTGGCAGGAGTAGAACCAGAGGAGGACGTGGCTGGAGTAGAACCAGAGGAGAACGTGGTAGGAATAGAACCAGAGGAGGATGTTGCCGGAATGGAACCAAATGAGGACGTGGCAAGAGTAGAACGAGAGGAGGACGTGGCTGGAGTAGAACCAGAGGAGGACGTGGCCGGAGTAGAATCAGAGGAGGACGTGGCCGGAGTAGAACCAGAGGAGAACGTGGTAGGAGTAGAATCAGAGGACGTGGTAGGAGTAGAACCAGAAAAGGGCATGGCAGGATTAGAACCAGAGAAGGACGTGGTAGGAGTAGAACCAGAGGAGGACGTGGTAGGAGTAGAACCAGAGGAGGGAGTGGCAGGAGTAGAACGAGAGGAGGACGTGGCTGGAGTAGAACCAGAGGAGAACGTAGTAGGAATAGAACCAGAGGACGTGGTAGGAGTAGAACCAGAGGAGGATGTTGCCGGAATGGAACCAAATGAGGACGTGGCAAGAGTAGAACGAGAGGAGGACGTGGCTGGAGTAGAACCAGAGGAGGACGTGGCCGGAGTAGAATCAGAGGAGGACGTGGCCGGAGTAGAACCAGAGGAGAACGTGGTAGGAGTAGAATCAGAGGACGTGGTAGGAGTAGAACCAGAAAAGGGCATGGCAGGATTAGAACCAGAGAAGGACGTGGTAGGAGTAGAACCAGAGGAGGACGTGGTAGGAGTAGAACCAGAGGATGGAGTGGCAGGAGTAGAACGAGAGGAGGACGTGGTAGGAGTAGAACCAAGGGAGGATGTGGCTGGAGTAGAAACAGAGGAGGACGTGGCCGGAGTAGAACCAGAGGAGGACGTTGCTGGATTAGAACCAGATGAGGAAGTGGCAGGAGTAGAACCAGAGAAGACCGTGGCTGGAGTAGAACCAGAGGAGGACGTGGCCAGAGTAGAATCAGAGGAGGACGTGGCCAGAGTAGAACCAGAGGAGAACGTGGAAGGAGTAGAACCAGAGGACGTTGTAGGAGTCTCAGTAGTAGTACCAGTTCCTAGTAACCAGTTACCAGTAACCAGTGTACCAGTAGATGACTCACTACCAACCGTCTGTGTGAATCATTGACTGTATTCATATTGCTGCTGACCATAGCAGGATTTCAAACATCCTCACCCGTAGGCACTCATGGGTCAGTCAAGATAGGGAGCAGAGAGAGGCAGGTCGGCTGTTGGCGCTTTCCCACACTTTCCGTTATATTATACGTACTACCAGCCTACGTGAGTATTCTTACCCTATCCACGTATCGAAAACCCCTCATGACAAATGGTGGCAGCGGTGGGATCGATGAAGAGCTTCTTTCGCAAGTCTGATAAGACTTTCCTCAGAAGGAGGACCTTCAACTAGAGCATTAACACGAGAACGAATGGCAGTAAACCATGCTTCAAGACTATGTACATGGCCATTGAATAAAGGTAACGCATCAAGGGAATCATGAGTAAAACTATAGTGTCTCAGTGTCTGGGTCGGTCTGTCAGTCGATAAGGAACTGTGAGGACTGATGACAGGAGCAGCAGTAGCCTGAGAGGTCTGAGTGTCGACATTCACTAAAGTATCACTTGACGGTATGTGAGACATAATGGCAAAGAAGTTGCACGAGAACAAATAAGGCAAAAATAATGAACAATAAAAAATGATGCAAAATGCTAAAATTAAAATAAAAGAGATGCAACTAATTCTGCAGAAGTAAAAAAAAATGTCTAAGATACACTAGTGGCAAGAGGAAGAACAACTCAATGTAAAGGACTGCTGGACAAGATAAAAAATTACATTGAAATTTACAAGTAAAAATATTACTGGAGACTGAATTAAATGCAAATTGAGCTGTCTGTACTCCTGCTAATAAAGAAATTAACTAATAAAATTGTAAATCAATGTAAAAAGTATAAAATAAAATCACTAAATTGTATGCAACGAGAGATAACTGGGAAGTTTAAATATTTTCTAAGAATGCATAAACAAAATTAAAATATAATACAGACAATGTCAGGAAAAATATTAAAATGAAAAACAAGACTCAAACAATAATCAACTGAGAATAATAATGTATAAAAATATCAATAAATGAAAATAATTCACTGCAGAACAAGTGCAACAAAATAATTCACTGCAGAACAAGTGCAACAAAATAATTCACTGCAGAACAAGTGCAACAAAATAAGGCGCAGAAATAATCAATGCAGTAATAAAAGTTACACTGGGAAAATGTTGGTTAAATAATAAAATAAAAATATGAAGAAAAACTGATTGAACACTTTAACTCTTAATTGTAAATTAGACAAAACAATTTACTCAAACAGAGTAAAGAAAACACTTTACGTTAAAAAAAAGAAATCACACTAAGAGTGAATTTGTTCAAAGAAATATGAAAAATATGAATAAAAATAAAACAAGAAACAAAACTGGAAGTGTAGCACTTACAAGTGGCAGGGCACACTACACTTACAAGTGGCGGGGCACACACAACATATTCACTTATTCATTTTTTTAGTATATTCTTACAACAAAATCTTGCTGTGACTGATACGACAAAAATTGCTGGCAAAAATAATGGTGCACGAGTCTGCGAAAAGATCAGGGAATGAGACACTGCTGGCACGAAAAAAAGACACACATAGAAATAAATGGATAATTTGTTATATGACAAATACTGGAGAATACAATGCTGAAAGAACACAAGATAAAAAAAATGAATGAATTACTTCACACAGAGTGACTGACTGGTACACTACACAATAATACTTACTAAAGACATGGAGTAGCATAAAAAAACACAGATAAAAATTATAAAAATGAAACACAAGAGATGAGCGATAACACTGAAAAATATTGCAAAAATAATGAGTCAAAGAAACACTGAGTCTACACTGAAAACACAAGGCTTAGAGTACACAAGAAATTCACTGTAAATGTCTCACACACGCAAATGTCTTTAAATGTAAGAAAATGTCTCTAAACAGAAAATTATCACTGAAGTCTGGAGTGGTAGACAGTGATGGTGATGAGTGATGAGGTGAAGCTTGTCCTATGCGGGAGATGACGCCTTCACTCACACTGTCGTCGGAAGAAATGCGCTTTCTAGGTGAACTCACATAACTGGCTTTATCATTGGTGCTCAGCTACAATCTCTTGACCAATTATGTGAGCCAAAACAGTACTAGGACCCGGTACATCGGTGGAAAAAGAAAAACCCCACAGGTAGATGAAGTGGGTGGCGGGTGGTGGGGGCAGCGGGACAAGCTGGCCCTGTGCGCTCTCACTGCCACGCACTTCTCACCACGCACAAGGTGGCTTAACTAAATCACAATGCCACAGGGATGATGAAGACCACTCTTACCAGCATCCAAGCACAAGCGATACATGAAACAATACTTCAGAGGAACTTGCGTGGCTTACTTCTCTCTCTCAGCTGGGTTAGGAAGCTGGGTTGGCAGACTGGCTTAACCAACGAGAATGGCCGACTGGAAGACGTGTAACGATGCACACAGCATGAAGGAGCAGGTGGATGACAGGAGACAGGCTGGATGGTAGGCTGAGGCAGGCTGACTAGCGTTCACTTCCACAGTCTGGCTTGGCTGGCTTAATTGCAAAATCCGGGTCAACCCCTAGGAGATTGAAGCAATTAGCACACAAACTAAGCCAGAAAGCTTGAAAAAAACGGCTGCAACAGGCTTGCAGGCTGGAGTACACAGGGTGGAGAAGAGTGAAGGTAGCGAGTAGCTGAAGGTGGCGGACGGTTCACCTTTGATCTGCTGGCTCCCCACAAACAGTCTTCTAACGTCTGAAATACCCTTAAATCCATGCCCACACCGGTGCCACCATTTGTCATGAGGGGTTTTCGATACGTGGATAGGGTAAGAATACTCACGTAGGCTGGTAGTACGTATAATATAACGGAAAGTGTGGGAAAGCGCCAACAGCCGACCTGCCTCTCTCTGCTCCCTATCTTGACTGACCCATGAGTGCCTACGGGTGAGGATGTTTGAAATCCTGCTATGGTCAGCAGCAATATGAATACAGTCAATGATTCACAGGAGTAGAACCAGAGGAAGACGTGGCAGGAGTAGAACCAGAGGAGGATGTTGCTGGAATGGAACCAAATCTGGACGTGCAGGAGTAGAACGAGAGGAGGACGTGGCAGGAGTAGAACCAGAGGAGGACATGGCCGGAGTTGAATCAGAGGAGGATGTGGCAGGAGTACAACCAGAGGAGAACGTGGTAGGAGTAGAACCAGAGGACGTGCTAGGAATAGAACCAGAGAAGGGCATGACAGGAGTAGAAAAAGAGGACGTTGTAGGAGTAGAACCAGAGGAGGACATGATAGGAGTATAACAAGAGGAGGGCGTGGCAGGAGTAGAACGAGAAGAGGACGTGGCAGGAGTAGAACCAGAGGAGGACGTGGCAGGAGAAGAACCACAGAAGGACGTGGCAGGAGTAGAACCAGAGGAGGACCTGGCAGGAGTAGAACCAAGGGAGGATGTGGCCGGAGAAGAAACAGAGGAGGACGTTGCTGAATTAGAACCAGACGAGCACGTGGCAGGAGTAGAACCAGAGAAGGACGTGGCTTGAGTAGAACCAGAGGAGGACGTGGCCGGAGTAGAACCAGAGGAGGACGTGGAAGGAGTAGAACCAGAGGAGGATTTTGTCGGAGTAGAACCAGATGAGGACGTGGCCGGAGTAGAACCAGAGCAGGATGTGGCTGGAGTAGAACCAGAGGAGGACGTTGCCGGAGTAGAAACATAGGAGGACATGCAGGAGTAGAACCAGAGGAGGATGTGGCAGAAGTAGAATCAGATGAGGACGTTGCAGGAGTACAACCAGAGGAGGACGTGGCCGGAGTAGAACCAGAGAAGGACGTTGTAGGAGTAGAACCAGAGGAGGACGAGTCTGGAAAAGAACCAGAGGAGAGCGAGGCCGGAGTAGAACCAGAAGAGGACGTGGCCGGAGTAGAACCAGATGAGGACGTGGCCGAAGTGGAACCAGAGGAGTGTGAAACCAGAGTGGAACCAGAGGAGGACGTGGTGAGAGTAGAACCAGAGGAGAACGAGACTGGAGCAGAACCAGAGAATAGCGAGGCCGGAGTAGAACCAGAGGAGGACGTGGTAGTTGTTGAACCAGAGGACGTGGCTGGAGTAGAACCAGAGGAGAGCGAGGCCGGAGTAGAACCAGAGGAGCACATGGCCGGAGAAGAACTAGAGGAGAGCGACTCTAGAGTAGAACCAGAGGAAGGCGAGGCCAGAATAGAACTATAGGAGGGCGAGATTGGAGTATAACCAAAGGAGGACAAAAGTGGAGTAGAGCCAGAGGAGGGCGAGGCCGGAGTGGAACCAAAGGAGGACGTGGCCGGAGTAGTACCAGAGGAGATCGTGGCCGGAGTAGAACCAGAGGAGGACGTGGCCGGAGTAGAACCAGAGGAGGACGTTGCCGGAGTGGAAAAAGAGGAGGGCGAAGCCGGAGTGGAACCAGAGGAGGATGTGGCCTTAGTAGACCCAGAGGAGGACGTGGTAGGAGTAGAACCAAAGGAGGGAGAGGCCGGAGTAGAACCAGAGGAGATTGAGGTCGGAGTAGAACCAGAGGAGGGCGAGGCTGGAGTAGAACCAGAGGAGAACCTGGCCGGAGTAGAACCAGAGGAGGGCGAGGCTTGAGTAGAACCAGAGGAGGGCGAGGCTGGAGTAGAACCAGAGGACGATGTGGCCGGAGTAGAACGAGATGAGGGCAAGGCCGGAGTAGAACCAGAGAAGGACGTTGTAGGACTAGAACTAGAAGAGAGTGGGGCCGGAGTAGAACCAGAAGAGATTGAGGTCGGTGTAGAACCAGAGGAGGGCAAGGCTGGAGTAGAACTAGAGGAGATTGAGGTCGGAGTTGAACTAGAGGAGGGCGAGGCTGGAGTAGAACCAGAGTAGGGCGAGGCCGGACTAGAACCAGAGTAGGGCGAGGCCGTAGTAGAACCAGAGGAGGGCGAGGCCAGAGAAGAAAGCAGGTTTTAGAATATTTGTAGATGCTGGATTATTATTAGTAGTGTTATTAGTATTATTATCATTATTAGTAATAGTACTAGTAATGGAAGCAGTAGTGGTGGTGGTAGATAAAGCAATAGGAAAGGAGTAATAGAAGTAACACGAGAGTCAAAGAGATCTTAGAAAATTGTTTGAGCTTGTCTGATGCATGCACCAAGAACTGCCATGAAAGTAACCAGGAGGATTGTTATTTGTACACTCTATAAAAGTGGGATAATGTTCATATCCATAATCTGAAAACTCAGTTGGGTTCAGCTGCGGAGCTGTCTCAGCCACTCAGAGCCAATGACACTGTTGTCTTCAGTGAAGTAACTGACCTCTGGTACAGAGAATTGAAGGTACCCTTAGCTTTAGCAAGATAACTCAGAGCGCCATACACTGCCTGCTTGTGAAGTCAGACGTGGTCCCTGTCCCGATCCACCCAGCCCTTCTTTACACTTACCCGCGACTCATCCTAATACTAGTCCCCTACAAACTTCTAGCCCCTCTCCTCCCTCAACATAACTGTTAACCCCTCTCACATCCATGTGACACAGATCAACTGTTTCAAAGTCAGGTCACATTAGGACCTGCTACTAGCTAGTGTTAATCTGTCACTTCCTGGGTCATCAGGCCAAGTGATGACACAGGCTTATAGTATCTTTGTTGAAGAAGAAAGGTGATCTCTGGGATGGGGGAGCGGGGGGAATAAGTATGTAAGTTTATTCAGGTATACACAAATACAGTTACATAGGGTGAGTGTATGATAAATGAAGCTGCCAGAAACAGCTAAGAGAGAGGTTTGGGAAAGAGTATAGGCGTATATTCTGGGTGCTCTAGAGAAGCGCTGCGCACCCACGAAGATGGTAAATTCATTATAATTTTTAAGCTCACTCAATAATATAATGATGGATCATAATGGGAAACTAATTGTTCTGTTCTTGTTACGAAATATTGTGACAGTTGTTCTGAGATAGCACTGCACACCCCAGAGCTGGTTGTATCATGATTTGCCACTGGGTCGATGGCAGGATAACACCCTAGAGCTGGTTGTGTCATGATATGCTACTGGGTGTATGGTAGGATAACACCCGAGAGCTGGTTGTATCATGATATGCTACTGGGCGGATGGCAGGATAACACCCGAGAGCTGGTTGTGTCATGATATGCTACTGGGCGGATGGCAGGATAACACCCCAGAGCTGGTTGTATCATGATATACCACTGGGCGGATGGCAGGATAATAGAAAAGTGACTAAATTAATGACAGAAGGGTGAGAGACACTCCACCAGCACATATCCTGTGTTCGATTTCGTAGTGAGAAGTTATGTATAAATTCGTTAAAAATTCAATAACTCGAACTGATATTTTTTTTATAATATTTCTGTTCTTGCAGTATCAAGATGTAATCTGGTTGTCATTTGTTTTCACATTTAATAATACACACTCAGAAAGACAGAAACAAAGATAAAGTCAGGTTGAAGTCTGGGGTTGTTGACGTAACAATAGCAGCTGTTGTTTAGAGTAGTGATTGGAACAGTTTTGTCAGGAAAGTTGCGTTGATATGCTCGCTCAGGTTCATAATTTTCCTGCATTCTGGTACATTTATAAGCCACAATTTATTAAAGTTTATATTAAAGTAATATAACTTTTATGTGTGTTTTTATGATTGTAATTTACACAGTGGAAAGTTGTGCTGATATATTAAGTCACTTAAACATCTTCAAGATTTTGTGTATTTTATTTTCCAGAATTTATTAATGTTGATCTTAAATACTAAACAGTTACACTAGTATCTGAGTTTTTAAGCATATATTTTATTACCTGGAGTTTACCTGGAGAGAGTTCCGGGGGTCAACGCCCCCGCGGCCCGGTCTGTGACCAGGCCTCCTGGTGGATCAGAGCCTGATCAAGCAGGCTGTTACTGCTGGCTGCACGCAAACCAACGTACGAGCCACAGCCCGGCTGGTCAGGTACCGACTTTAGGTGCTTGTCCAGTGCCAGCTTGAAGACTGCCAGGGATCTATTGGTAATCCCCCTTATGTATGCTGGGAGGCAGTTGAACAGTCTCGGGCCCCTGACATTTATTGTATGGTCTCTTAACGTGCTAGTGACACCCCTGCTTTTCATTGGGGGGATGGTGCATCGTCTGCCAAGTTTTTTGCTTTCGTAGTGAGTGATTTTCGTGTGCAAGTTCGGTACTAGTCCCTTTAGGATTTTCCAGGTGTATATAATTATGTATCTCTCCCGCCTGCGTTCCAGGGAATACAGGTTTAGGAACCTCAAGCGCTCCCAGTAATTGAGGTGTTTTATCTCCGTTATGCGCGCCGTGAAGGTTCTCTGTACATTTTCTAGGTCAGCAATTTCACCTGCCTTGAAAGGTGCTGTTAGTGTGCAGCAATATTCCAGCCTAGATAGAACAAATGATTAAAATGTTAAAACAAGTGATTAAAGTGTTAAAAATGTATCAGAAACGTTGTTTTCCTACAGAATTTACGGATAGAAATTGAAAGTTGTGAGCAGCGGTAAACCTGAGATATATACATTATTATTTTTTTCGTTTGATTTCGTTTATTTTATTTTTTTGTTTGAATACTATCGAAGATACGGCCCCCGTGGCCCTATATAACTCACTTATTTACCCTTATCTCACCTATGGAATCTGTGCATGAGGCTCTACAACAATAAACCATCTCAGACCATTAATTACCAAACAAAAGGCTGCGGTCAGAATGATAACAAATTCCTACTACAGGCAGCACACTCCACCAACATTCAAAACTCTAAACCTATTCACCATATAAAACATCCATACTTATTATTGTACCTACTACATACATAGAACACTTAACTGGGATATAAACCCTCCCCTCAAAGATCTCCTTACCAACCTCAACAGAACACATGACCATAACACAAGGCTCAGATCACTCTTTGATGTTACTCGTGTCCATCTCACACTGTGCAAAAACTCAATGCACATAAAAGGCCCAAAAAACTGGAATTCACTACCTGTGAATATAAAAGAAACACTGTCTGTTTATAAATTCAAGTCTCTTAAAAATCACTTACTCACCCACAACTAAATAAATACTAACTAATTGTATCACATAAATTTTTAACCTGTGACCCAATCAAACTTTGTTATTTTTAATTACATTATCCAACAGAATACTCCATTCTACTGAATACACAGCAACACAGTAAATGACCATATGACCTTTCTTTGAAATACTCATTTGTGCTTAATTGTTAACTGTTTACAGCAATGTTTACCACTGAATATATCTGTGGAAAATATTTTAATTTTCCTAAGCTATAGTGCCTAATAGGTGTTTAATGTGTTGATTTGAGTAAAAAATGTATTTGAAAATGGAATAGAACCAACAGGTCCCCTTTGCGCCTGCGTGGATGTGCGGGGAGACAGGTCGAGTCGGGGCATGGAGGAGCGGGAGTGTTTTGAATGTAGTTTTGAGGCTGTGAAACCATGGGACCAGGAAATTGGCGTTCATAGTGGCCTAAAGATTAATATAGGCCTCACTTCGTAATAGGAAGTGTTGTAACTGTCTCTGGTGAAGAGTGAGGGAACGTGATTGATGGCACCGCTGTAATGAGTGGTAAAATTAGTGAATAATGGTAGGACTGGGGGTGACTGGTGCGCCGCCATGGAGTGTGTTCAGGGGAAAATACCCGTGATTTAATCATCACTCATCGGTCTCAGATCTTAATAGAGTTTACCTGGAGTTTACCTGGAGAGAGTTCCAGGGGTCAACGCCCCCGCGGCCCGGTCTGTGACCAGGCTTCCTGGTGGATCAGAGCCTGATCAACCAGGCTGTTGTTGCTGGCTGCATGCAAACCAACGTACGAGCCACAGCCTGGCTGGTCAGGAACCGACTTTAGGTGCTTGTCCAGCGCCAGCTTGAAGACTGCCAGGGGTCTGTTGGTAATCCCCCTTATGTATGCTGGGAGGCAGTTGAACAGTCTCGGGCCCCTGACACTTATTGTATGGTCTCTTAACGTGCTAGTGACACCCCTGCTTTTCATTGGGGGGATTTTGCATCGTCTGCCAAGTCTTTTGCTTTCGTAGTGAGTGATTTTCGTGTGCAAGTTCGGTACTAGTCCCTCTAGGATTTTCCAGGTGTATATAATCATGTATCTCTCCCTCCTGCGTTCCAGGGAATATAGGTTTAGGAACCTCAAGTGCTCCCAGTAATTGAGGTGTTTTATCTCCGTTATGCGCGGCGTGAAGGTTCTCTGTACATTTTCTAGGTCGGCAATTTCACCTGCCTTGAAAGGTGCTGTTAGTGTGCAGCAATATTCCAGCCTAGATAGAACAAGTGACCTGAAGAGTGTCATCATGGGCTTGGCCTCCCTAGTTTTGAAGGTTCTCATTATCCATCCTGTCATTTTTCTAGCACATGCGATTGATACAATGTTATGGTCCTTGAAGGTGAGATCCTCCGACATGATCACTCCCATGTCTTTGACGTTGGTGTTTCGCTCTATTTTGTGGCCAGAATTTGTTTTGTACTCTGATGAAGATTTAATTTCCTCGTGTTTACCATATCTGAGTAATTGAAATTTCTCATCGTTGAACTTCATATTGTTTTCTGCAGCCCACTGAAAGATTTGGTTGATGTCCGCCTGGAGCCTTGCAGTGTCTGCAATGGAAGACACTGTCATGCAGATTCGGGTGTCATCTGCAAAGGAAGACACGGTGCTGTGGCTGACATCCTTGTCTATGTCGGATATGAGGATGAGGAACAAGATGGGAGCGAGAACTGTGCCTTGTGGAACAGAGCTTTTCACCGTAGCTGCCTCGGACTTTACTCTGTTGACGACTACTCTCTGTGTTCTGTTAGTGAGGAAATTATAGATCCATCGACCGACTTTTCCTGTTATTCCTTTAGCACGCATTTTGTGCGCTATTACGCCATGGTCACACTTGTCGAAGGCTTTTGCAAAGTCTGTATATATTACATCTGCATTCTTTTTGTCTTCTAGTGCATTTAGGACCTTGTCGTAGTGATCCAATAGTTGAGACAGACAGGAGCGACCTGTTCTAAACCCATGTTGCCCTGGGTTGTGTAACTGATGGGTTTCTAGATGGGTGGTGATCTTGCTTCTTAGGACCCTTTCAAAGATTTTTATGATATGGGATGTTAGTGCTATTGGTCTGCAGTTCTTTGCTGTTGCTTTACTGCCCCCTTTGTGGAGTGGGGCTATGTCTGTTGTTTTTAGTACCTGTGGGACGACCCCCGTGTCCATGCTCCCTCTCCATAGGATGGAAAAGGCTCGTGATAGGGGCTTCTTGCAGTTCTTGATGAACACAGAGTTCCATGAGTCTGGCCCTGGGGCAGAGTGCATGGGCATGTCATTTATCGCCTGTTCGAAGTCATTTGGCATCAGGATAACATCGGATAGGCTTGCGTTAATCAAATTTTGTGGCTCTCTCATAAAAAATTCATTTTGATCATCGACTCTCAGTCTGGTTAGCGGTTTGCTAAAAACTGAATCATACTGGGACTTGAGTAGCTCACTCATTTCCTTGCTGTCATCTGTGTAGGACCCATCTTGTTTAAGTAGGGGCCCAATACTTTTGGCACTCTTCTTGAACTGGTTCATGCTATGACTGGCTTTGACATGTGCGGGTAGTCTGTTCCATTCCTTTATTGCTGTACAATAAAAGGTGTTTGAAGCCTGGCCACTGACTGTGGGTACTACAAAGTTGTGCTCTCTCCCCCTAGTACTATGATTGCTTTGGTTCCCAACCTTGACAAAACTGACACCAAGATATTCTGGACACTGTTCGTGAGCAATTTTATAAACATGATTTAGCTTCAGTTGTTTTACTCTGTCTTCAACATTCAGCATATCCAACTGCTGTAATTCATCCTGGCCTACATGTTCTCTTGGTCCCAGCCCCAGGATAAATCTTACGATTTTGTTCTGGGTGATTTGCAGTCTATCTTTCAGTTTTTTTGTCAAGGCAGAGTACCAAGAAGAGCAAGCGTAATCCATATGGCATTGTATAAGGGCTAGACATAGGGTCCTGCGAGCCTCAGTAGGTAGACACTGTGCTTGTCTATACATGAACTTCAGTCTGGCATTCGCTTTCTTTACTACACTGTTCCCTATCAATTCTCCTGACATGCGTGGGTCAAAGGGGATTCCCAAATATTTTACTGATGAAACCAAAGTGATGGGCTCCCCATTACATTGAACATTAAAGTTATTTACTCTTCTCAGTTTATGTTTCGTGCCAAAGAGAATGGCTTCAGTTTTCCCTAGGTGTAATGATAGTTTGTTGTCTACTAACCATTTGCTGCAGGACTACAGTTCATATGTAATTTTTTTTATCAGTTTTGATCACCGTATAACAGACTGGATGTAAATGCTGTGGAAAACGTACAAAGGAAGATGACAAAGTTGATCCCATGTATTAGAAATCTTCCCTATAAAATATGAAATTCAGAGACCAGTTTCTAAAATGATTTAGGGCAGATAGATAGGATATTGCAACACTAAATGAATTCCAAAGGTGAGGAACAGAGTGCAGAGACTTATAAAAGGAGCAAAGGCAAGACACTATTGCTCACAAATTGAAGAGTATAAGAATAACCCCTGAAAGCTCTGGCAACAACAAAAACTTTTGGGGCATAGCCTTAAACCCGTAGATAGATCTATGGGTTTATGGCTAACGAGGTATGCCACGAAACAACTAAAGTGACAAATTGTTTTAATTCCTACTACACATCTGTTGCATCAACACTAGTAAGTAAACTACCAGCTGCATCAAATACCTTTAACATAGACTCTGATAAGTTTCAAACATACTATACCAATAAAGTGGTAACTCCAAACAGTTGTCAACTAGTAAGTGTATCTCATGACTTCATTCAAAAAGAACTAAGCAGGTTAAACCCAACTAAGAGCACAGGCCCTGATAACATCCCGTCTAAGTTCCTAAAAGATGGTGCCTCTGAATTGTCAATTCCTATTGCTCACATAATAAATTTGTCCATTACCACTTATACCATGCCGGATGGGTTCAAGGAGGCCAGAGTTACTCCTGTCTTCAAGAAAAATAGTAGGTCTGATGTAAGCAACTATAGGCCTGCTAGTATACTCAGTATAATATCCAAAATTCTAGAGAGGGCAGTGTACTGTCAAGTAGATAAGTACCTTAAAGACAACAACATTCTCCATAGCTATCAATCAAGCTTTAGAATATCTTATTCAACCAACACCTCCCTAATTAATGTGATGGATTACTTGAGAACTGAAATGTCAATGGGGAGCTTCATAGGAATGGTAACCTTAGACCTGCAAAAGGCCTTCGATACTGTCAACCACAATATATTATGAAAGAAACTTCAAGCTATCGGTATAAGCACTGTAGACTGGTTTAAGTTCTACCTTAGCAAGAGGAGACAAATTGTCAAAATCAACAAAACGGAATCAGAACCCCTGCCGATAGCATACGGAGTTCCCCAAGGTAGTATTCTGGGACCCTTATTATTCTTATGCTATGTTAATGACATGCCCATCAGTGTCAAGTGCAAACTCCTACTGCATGCAGATGACAGTGCTCTGTTAGTGTCAGGTAAAGACCCACAAGATATTTTTATTTATTATTATTATCACACCGGCCGATTCCCACCAAGGCAGGGTGGCCCGAAAAAGAAAAACTTTCACCATCATTCACTCCATCACTGTCTTGCCAGAAGGGTGCTTTACACTACAGTTTTTAAACTGCAACATTAACACCCCTCCTTCAGAGTGCAGGCACTGTACTTCCCATCTCCAGGACTCAAGTCCGGCCTGCCGGTTTCCCTGAATCCCTTCATAAATGTTACTTTGCTCACACTCCAACAGCACGTCAAGTATTAAAAACCATTTGTCTCCATTCACTCCTATCAAACACGCTCACGCATGCCTGCTGGAAGTCCAAGCCCCTCGCACACAAAACCTCCTTTACCCCCTCCCTCCAACCCTTCCAAGGCCGACCCCTACCCCGCCTTCCTTCCACTACAGACTGATACACTCTTGAAGTCATTCTGTTTCGCTCCATTCTCTCTACATGTCCGAACCACCTCAACAACCCTTCCTCAGCCCTCTGGACAACAGTTTTGGTAATCCCGCACCTCCTCCTAACTTCCAAACTACGAATTCTCTGCATTATATTCACACCACACATTGCCCTCAGACATGACATCTCCACTGCCTCCAGCCTTCTCCTCGCTGCAACATTCATCACCCACGCTTCACACCCATATAAGAGCGTTGGTAAAACTATACTCTCATACATTCCCCTCTTTGCCTCCAAGGACAAAGTTCTTTGTCTCCACAGACTCATAAGTGCACCACTCACTCTTTTTCCCTCATCAATTCTATGATTCACCTCATCTTTCATAGACCCATCCGCTGACACGTCCACTCCCAAATATCTGAATACGTTCACCTCCTCCATACTCTCTCCCTCCAATCTGATATTCAATCTTTCATCACCTAATCTTTTTGTTATCCTCATAACCTTACTCTTTCCTGTATTCACCTTTAATTTTCTTCTTTTGCACACCCTACCAAATTCATCCACCAATCTCTGCAACTTCTCTTCAGAATCTCCCAAGAGCACAGTGTCATCGGCAAAGAGCAGCTGTGACAACTCCCACTTTGTGTGTGATTCTTTATCTTTTAACTCCACGCCTCTTGCCAAGACCCTCGCATTTACTTCTCTTACAACCCCATCTATAAATATATTAAACAACCACGGTGACATCACACATCCTTGTCTAAGGCCTACTTTTACTGGGAAAAAATTTCCCTCTTTCCTACATACTCTAACTTGAGCCTCACTATCCTCGTAAAAACTCTTCACTGCTTTCAGTAACCTACCTCCTACACCATACACTTGCAACATCTGCCACATTGCCCCCCTATCCACCCTGTCATACGCCTTTTCCAAATCCATAAATGCCACAAAGACCTCTTTAGCCTTATCTAAATACTGTTCACTTATATGTTTCACTGTAAACACCTGGTCCACACACCCCCTACCTTTCCTAAAGCCTCCTTGTTCATCTGCTATCCTATTCTCCGTCTTACTCTTAATTCTTTCAATTATAACTCTACCATACACTTTACCAGGTACACTCAACAGACTTATCCCCCTATAATTTTTGCACTCTCTTTTATCCCCTTTGCCTTTATACAAAGGAACTATGCATGCTCTCTGCCAATCCCTAGGTACCTTACCCTCTTCCATACATTTATTAAATAATTGCACCAACCACTCCAAAACTATATCCCCACCTGCTTTTAACATTTCTATCTTTATCCCATCAATCCCGGCTGCCTTACCCCCTTTCATTTTACCTACTGCCTCACGAACTTCCCCCACACTCACAACTGGCTCTTCCTCACTCCTACAAGATGTTATTCCTCCTTGCCCTATACACGAAATCACAGCTTCCCTATCTTCATCAACATTTAACAATTCCTCAAAATATTCCTTCCATCTTCCCAATACCTCTACCTCTCCATTTAATAACTCTCCTCTCCTATTTTTAACTGACAAATCCATTTGTTCTCTAGGCTTTCTTAACTTGTTAATCTCACTCCAAAACTTTTTCTTATTTTCAACAAAATTTGTTGATAACATCTCACCCACTCTCTCATTTGCTCTCTTTTTACATTGCTTCACCACTCTCTTAACTTCTCTCTTTTTCTCCATATACTCTTCCCTCCTTGCATCACTTCTACTTTGTAAAAACTTCTCATATGCTAACTTTTTCTCCCTTACTACTCTCTTTACATCATCATTCCACCAATCGCTCCTCTTCCCTCCTGCACCCACTTTCCTGTAACCACAAACTTCTGCTGAACACTCTAACACTACATTTTTAAACCTACCCCATACCTCTTCGACCCCATTGCCTATGCTCTCATTAGCCCATCTATCCTCCAATAGCTGTTTATATCTTACCCTAACTGCCTCCTCTTTTAGTTTATAAACCTTCACCTCTCTCTTCCCTGATGCTTCTATTCTCCTTGTATCCCATCTACCTTTTACTCTCAGTGTAGCTACAACTAGAAAGTGATCTGATATATCTGTGGCCCCTCTATAAACATGTACATCCTGAAGTCTACTCAACAGTCTTTTATCTACCAATACATAATCCAACAAACTACTGTCATTTCGCCCTACATCATATCGTGTATACTTATTTATCCTCTTTTTCTTAAAATATGTATTACCTATAACTAAACCCCTTTCTATACAAAGTTCAATCAAAGGGCTCCCATTATCATTTACACCTGGCACCCCAAACTTACCTACCACACCCTCTCTAAAAGTTTCTCCTACTTTAGCATTCAAGTCCCCTACCACAATTACTCTCTCACTTGGTTCAAAGGCTCCTATACATTCACTTAACATCTCCCAAAATCTCTCTCTCTCCTCTGCATTCCTCTCTTCTCCAGGTGCATACACGCTTATTATGACCCACTTCTCGCATCCAACCTTTACTTTAATCCACATAATTCTTGAATTTACACATTCATATTCTCTTTTCTCCTTCCATAACTGATCATTTAACATTACTGCTACCCCTTCCTTTGCTCTAACTCTCTCAGATACTCCAGATTTAATCCCATTTATTTCCCCCCACTGAAACTCTCCTACCCCCTTCAGCTTTGTTTCGCTTAGGGCCAGGACATCCAACTTCTTTTCATTCATAACATCAGCAATCATCTGTTTCTTGTCATCCGCACTACATCCACGCACATTTAAGCAACCCAGTTTTATAAAGTTTTTCTTCTTCTCTTTTTTAGTAATTGTATACAGGAGAAGGGGTTACTAGCCCATTGCTCCCGGCATTTTAGTCGCCTCATACGACACGCATGGCTTACGGAGGAAAGATTCTTTTCCACTTCCCCATGGACAATAGAAGAAATAAAAAAGAACAAGAGCTATTTAGAAAAAGGAGAAAAACCTAGATGTATGTATATATATATATGCATGTGCGTGTCTGTGAAGTGTGACCAAAGTGTAAGTAGGAGTAGCAAGATATCCCTGTTATCTTAGCGTGTTTATGAGACAGAAAAAGAAACCAGCAATCCTACCATCATGCAAAACAGTTACAGGTTTTTGTTTCACAGTCATCTGGCAGGACGGTAGTACTTCCCTGGGTGGTTGCTGTCTACCAACCTACTACCTATATATCTAATATATCTAATGTATTAACACTGGAACTGGAGTCCTGCAACAAATGGTCAGTAGACAACGAACTATCATTACACCTAGGGAAAACTGAAGCCATTCTCTTTGGCACGAAACATAAACTGAGAAGGGTAAATAATTTTAATGTCCAGTGTAATGGGGAGCCCATCACTTTGGTTTCATCAGTAAAATATCTGGGAATCCCCTTTGACCCATGCGTGTCAGGAGAATTGATAAGGAACAGTAAAGAAAGCGAATGCCATACTGAAGTTTCTGTATAGACAAGCACAGTATCTACTTACTGAGGCTCCCAGGACCCTATGTCTAGCCCTTATACAGAGGCATATGGATTACACTTGCTCTTCATGGTACTCTGCCTTGACAAAAAAACTGAAAGATAGACTGCAAATCACCCAGAACAATATTGTAAGATTCATCCTGGACCTGGGTCCAAGAGAGCATGTAGGCCAGAATGAATTACAGCAGTTGGATATGCTGAATGTTGAAGACAGAGTAAAACAACGGAAGCTAAATCATGTTTATAAAATTGCTCACAAACAGTGTCTAGAATATCTTACTGTCAATTTTGTCAAGGTTGGGAACTAAAGGAATCATAGTACTAGGGGGAGAGAGCACAACTTTGTAGTACCCACAGCCAGTGGTCAGGCTTCAAACACCTTTTATTGTACAGCAATAAAGGAATGGAACAGACTGCCCGCACATGTCAAAGCCAGTCATAGCATGAACCAGTTCAAGAAGAGTGCCAAAAGGTGTCTGATGAATGTAGCTACAGAAAGGGAGGGGAATGATTTTTTTATTTTTTAACTAACACGCATGTAATTTTACCTTATTCCTAGTAATGACCCTCGTATTGCAGATAGTCTTAATGACCCTCGTGTAGTAGATAGTCTTTTTAGTATAATAATAAGATATTATCTTCATTATAAAATAATAAGAAAATATTATAACCTTTATATTATAATAATAAGGTAAAAGGGTCCCAATGGAAATAAGTCACTCTGTCTGACATTTTTGGGTTATCCCAGGTTCTCTACACATATGCTGCTATGTATGATAATATATGTAACTACATTTGTGTATACCTGAATAAACTTACTGAAGACATCGGCGCCCAATCATACAAGTTATACTTTCTGTACCAAACTGCACACATATTACTGTTTATTTTTTTTGTCAGTAGTCCTTTCATGAGCTAGTCCAATATCAACCAGTGAGCTAATCCAGATCTGCCCAAATCCATCCAATGACCGGATTCAAACTGAAGGGGCTCTACACGCCCTATCAAGCACTCAAACAGTAACTACAGCAAATAGTTACAATACAGATAGACAGATCTACTGTTAGGGTGTTATTAGGAAAAAAAATATACAGTGACCCACTAGCTGGTTTACCGGATTCGTGGATTCCATAACATTGTATCAATCGCATCTGCTAGAAAAATGACAGGTTAGATAATGAGAACCTTCAAAACTAGGGAGGCCAAGCCCATGATGACACTCTTCAGGTCACTTGTTCTATCTAGGCTGGAATATTGCTGCACACTAACAGCACCTTTCAAGGCAGGTGAAATTGCCGACCTAGAAAATGTACAGAGAACTTTCACGGCGCGCATAACGGAGATAAAACACCTCAATTACTGGGAGCGCTTGAGGTTCCTAAACCTGTATTCCCTGGAACGCAGGAGGAAGAGATACATGATTATATACACCTGGAAAATCCTAGAGGGACTAGTACCGAACTTGCACACGAAAATCACTACGAAAGCAAAAGACTTGGCAGACGATGCACCATCCCCCCATTGAAAAGCAGGGGTGTCACTAGCACGTTAAGAGACCATACAATAAGTGTCAGGGGCCCGAGACTGTTCAACTGCCTCCCAGCACACATAAGGGGGATTACCAACAGACCCCTGGCAGTCTTCAAGCTGGCACTGGACAAGCACCTAAAGTCAGTTCCTGATCAGCCGGGCTGTGGCTCGTACGTTGGTTTGCGTGCAGCCAGCAGCAACAGCCTGGTTGATCAGGCTCTGATCCACCAGGAGGCCTGGTCACAGACCGGGCCGCGGGGGCGTTGACCCCCGGAAGTCTCTCCAGGTAAACTCCAGGTAATTCGGGAGGATTCAAACGGATTTTGCTGGATGCTGGAGGATTCAAACGCTTTTAGCGGAAATAAAGCCAGATTCGGGCGGATTCAACGGTTTCCTTGGAAATAAAGCCAAATCGGAAGAACTGTCACAAAAAATAAATAAAAAATAAATAAATACATCTGGGAAATGTAGAGTAGCTAGCTGGGAGAGTTGTCTAATATTGTAAGATGACCACTACCATGAAGATCCGTGTAGTCTTCAGAAAGGGTAAGGGACGAAGGCAGACCTGGATTGCTTGCCATCTGTGTGGTCAGTAGTCTCATAGTATATGCAAGGATTTTAAACTAGTGACCACACTTGACATAAACTCAGAGTGATGTTTTTGGGTCTGCCAGAACGAAATACACCTGTATGAGTCAATGACATCTATATTAAAAGACAAGAACACCAATAATACATCCTTCTTGAAAGACATGTCAGCATGGTATGACAGCTGGGAAAAAAGATGGATGGTAAGGGTTGGGCTGTTTTGGACAGTGCTCCTGAGGGGGCTAGTGCTATCCTGGAGGACAGTGCTGAGGGTGCTAGTTTTGTCCAGGAGGAAAGTGCTCCAGAGGGTCCTAGCGATGTCTTAGAAGATAGAGCTAGCGAGAGTACTAGTGTTGTCATGGAGGGCACTGAAGACAACCTTATTCAGTCTGCAGAGGTTTTGAATAGAGATACTGCTGGAGATGGATCAAAATGGAATGGTGCCTCAGGGAATAGTGTCGACACACTACCAGCAAAACCTGGTGGAAGCACTGATGTCTATACAGGGGTAAAATATATTGAGGAAACAGGAAAAATAAATGCACCTGCAGTGAACACAGCTACAATAAATCCTAGCAAACAGAAGTACATACCCAATCTACGGGTATCTGCAGGCACGGTATATCTGGTGAAACAGGTGGGACATGCACCTTTGACCATCCCAAAAAATGCCGCACCCACATGACAACAGGAGAGTGCAACTTCCTTTCTTGCAACCTATTTCACCCAGAAATGTGTCACTCATAAGTGCATGAAAGAAAATGCTACAATACATACTGCCAGGCACATCATCTCAAGGGGACTAGAAGACACATACCAGCCAGACTATGGGGACAAAAGAGAGGACCCACAACCTCTCCAGGGACAGGTTTTTAGGGCCAGAAGGGAAAAAAGACTGGCAAGAAATGACAATAACCCTACACCATCTGAAAACACTTCTGGAGCAGAGGCACATACACTGGCCTCTACCCCAGAACAACAGATATTAGAGCCAGCAAATAAACATCCCCTAAATTCCACCAATACGACATTTGTCTTTGCAAACATACAGGGTCTAAAGCCATCAAAAAACAACAAAATTCCTTAGATCAAGGGACTGCTCTCGGAACCAAATGCAATGTTTGCAGCATTCACTGAGACCCACATAAAGAAACATTTTGACAATGAAATATGGATCCCAGGTTATAACCTATTCCGATGCGACAGACTAAACAGGCAACAAGTAGGGGAGGGAGTTGGCCTGTACGGCACAGAGTCGCTCAGTTGCACAGAACTACTAAACACCTCAAATGATGTAGTTGAAGTTTTGGAGGTAAAGATTGAAAACCAAAACCTTGTCATTGTGGAAGTATACAAGCCTCCAGATGCAACTTCACAGAAATTACAGGAGCAGCTTGAGAAAATTGACCACTGTCTGGAAAATCTCCCAACTCCTACCCCAAACATCGTACTACTAGGAGATTTCAACCTGAGACACCTAGCAAACAATATATTAGTAGAGATCACCCCGGGAGGCAGGTCAGATGAAAATTCACACACACACGAACTATTAAATCTCTGCAACAAATTCATCTTAAACCAGCCTACAAGACTTGAAAATACGCTGGACCTCATCTTCACTAACAATGATGATCTGATATGCAATATAATTGTATCACGGATAATACACTCAGATCACAACATAATAGCAGTACAGACATGTATGCACAGGGCTCCAGAGCAGCAAAATGTGAGCAGTCATGAAGGTCTCTTCACGAAATTTGTAAAGACACAAAACAAGGCTAACTCTAGAGCCTAAAGGATGATCTACATGGTTATGATAAGGGAATTAAGCATACAAATGTAGTATTACTGCTCCTGTGGGGAGCAGCAGCAGGATAATACTGCACCACCTCTCGGGGCCCTTAACAACAACAACAGCTTGGTGTGTGTCATGGGCGCCAACACATGGTGTGTGATTCTCCACCCTTGTGAAGGCTTACTCAGCCCTGTAACAACTTCAGTCAGTATTACTCAGGCTGGCTCCTCCTCAGGAAAATTAGTGAATAGAAAAAGAAATAATAACAGACAAACATAAACACTTTATTATATAGAAAATATAAAATATAAAACACTTAAATATGAAATATTAATCCTACATTAAAGAAAATGAAAAATGAAAAATATAAATGATAACTGAATTCAACGCTAATTTAAATGTATATAAAACGTGGGTGTCTGGTGTTGGTGACACTGTTGTTGAAATCTTAGCCGTTGCTGATGAGGGGGGGGTCGAAGGTGTTGGTGACCACCACTGGCTAGTTCTTCACAGTATACCAGTGAGTATTCTATCCCGAAGACAGGAAAGCAGGTTCTTTACCGCTGCAATGCTGTGGAGTTACGTCCTGCAATTTCATACAGGTGCACAGGTACTTCAATACAACCTGGAGAAGTCTCTGGACGTTAGTCCTTCTCCTGTTCTGCTCGTTGATTGCCAGGTGACCCTCACTGACATCCAAGCTGGAAAGATAGACAGGTTACCCACTGCTTAAATAATCACTCTTCATGGTAGTGTACAATATTCAAAAGATGTGGTGATCATTACAACAGTCAACCTAGAGCAAGACTGAAAGGACTAAGTTTATTATTGGTCAAAAGTGAAGCTTTAAACCAATAAATCCACTAGAATACAAGGCAGGCATGTACTTACAGTAGAGTTGGGAGCTGTGAGTCTAGTGATTTACTGTTTAACCAGAGCCCCACACGTCACCTTTCGGGGGGGGGGGGAAGAGGGAGGGGAAGGGATAGCGGGAGCTAGACTGACCCTACCTTAACAAGCAGCCAGCAGTCAAACTATCACTTTCAGGGAGGGGGAGAAAAGGCGGGAAAAACGGGAGATTGACTTACCCTACCTTAACTAGTAGCCGGCAGTGAAACTACTGTTACTATATATATTCCCTCTACACCTATCTATTGAACTTTTCCCTCACACTCCCCCATACCAAGACTTATAGTCAAGGAGTATAAGAAGAATAGGCGAGGAAAAAGTTCTAACATGTTGAAGTTGCATAAGGCAACAAATCTTCTACTGACTGTCACGACTTAACCAGTCAGAGAAATAATTGGATGAACCATTGATATACACAATATGGAACTTAAAAGCCTGGAGTGCCAATGTCCACCTCAAGAGGCGACTGTTGGTTCCCTTAAAAGTTTCTAGGTATATCAAAGGTTTGTGGTCCGTTTCTAAAATGAATTCTTTTCCCAACAAATAAAATTTAAGTTTGGAGATACCCCACACAAGGGCTAAACATTCCTTTTCTATTGTGGAGTATCTTGTTTCTGCGGGAAGGAGTTTCCGGCTCAGGAAGCATACAGGGAAGGGAGTACCATCATGGTATTGTAGTAACACCGCACCTAAGCCAGTATTGGAGGCATCAGTTCTCAAACAAAATGTTTTATTAATATCTGGAATCTTAAGTACAGGGTCTTTCGAGAAGATACTTTTAATCTCATTAAACTTTTCCCGAGCTACGTCGGAAAGTTCAAGAGGTTCCTTCACAGACTTTTTAAGGAAGTCAGATAAGATGCCTGTAAGATCAGCAAGATTCGGGATAAACCGTGCATAAAAATTTACAGAACCAAGAAAGCTACGCATGAGTTTCTTGGTTTTGGGGAATTTAAATTCTAATAAAGCTTTGATCTTACTGGGGAGAGGCTGCAGAGAGTTATTAGAAAGTATCAGTCCAAGATATCTAATCTTGTTATACCCAAGGAAGCATTTCTTCGGCTTGGCAGTGAGGCCATGTGAGCGTAACCTACGCAAAACTGATGTTAATGTTTGGATATGTTCGCCCCACGTAGATGTCATTACGTAAATGTTATCAAAATAAACTGAAACATTTGGCATATTACCCAAGACCTTTCTCATCAGTCTCACGTAGGTAGCACAGGCAGTTACCAAACCGAAGGGCATAGTTCTATACCGCGTCAATCCTTGGTGTGTAGGAAAAGCGGTGTACTGCTTAGAAGAAGGATCTAACATTACTTGATGATATGCCTGTGCAATATCAATCTCTGAAAAGAAGGAAGAGTCATAAAATTTGTGTAGATCGCTATCTATTAAGGGCATAGGCTCAGCATCCCACCGAGTTATAGCATTAAGGCCTCTGAAGTCAATAGCAAGTCTATATGAATTATCCTCCTTCTTAACCATGACTACTGGTGAACAATATGAAGATACTGAAGGTTCAATGATCTTTAGTTTAAATAATTTGTCTACCTCTCGGTCAAATGCATCCCTAAGGTGAACTGGAACTGGGTATAATTTCCGTTTGATAGGATTGTCCGTCACTAAGTCAATCTTATCGACTACCGTGGAGGTAACACCTGGAATATCAGTAAAGACGTCTGAAAAGTTACACATTGAAGTAGTTCATGTCTCTTATGCATGTCATGATTTGCAATCACTGTCAGCACTCCACAAGGCTTTGTGTCACCCAGGAGTTACGCGCCTGTACCATTTTGTCAAATCAAAGAACATGCCCTACTCAGTGGAA
>NC_091390.1:8319179-8372489 GCF_038502225.1 Cherax quadricarinatus
TAATCATAAAACTCACCAATTTGTCTGGAGATTACGGTGTGTCATAGCCCCCTGACTAAATATGAAGAAAATACTGGCCAGAATCTCAACATAAATAGACAATGACTTAGCTGGGGTTCCTAAGCTGTCCTGTGCACCTGCTTAATGCTCACATTATGCAGGACTGCAAATCCAACAATTTCGGCTCCTATTTGGGAAGTTGCAACCACAATTTAACTTCCAGAGCGACGAAATTAATGCACATTTTATTAGCGTGCCTGTGCCATATTCAAAAACAATGGCATCTCTTCCCAGCTCGTCAGTGCAGGCGCAGAGCTTCCCTGTCGGTTCACATCTTTAAAATAAACTTTAGAGCAATAGTAATGTATTAATCAGATATATTTGCATTATAAAAAATATACAGCATAATTTTGGGAAATTATTTTCCACACTGCGGCCGGGCGGAGGTCGTTGCTGAACGACTCAAATTACTCCTTCCTTTAGGAGACAATTCCAGCTGGATAGACAGGGGCAGCTTCCAATTTCCTTCCAGATATTAGGTGGGAAAGTGTTAATACATCTGTATCATGTGTATCACTCATGTACAAGAGAGGCCTATTATTTATTTGATTCTCCGCCTCCACCAACACCACACGAAACTCCTCCAAATTATTTCTCTTCATGTGTAGTACTTTACGGAGACACCTCTTCAATGTGCCTATCAATCTTTCATACAGCCCCCCCTCCCTGCCAAGGGGCTCTAGGAGTAATTCAAAGTTTATTCTCTATAAAGATTACAATGTTGAATTTACAGAATTTGGTTGTTGTGTGGTTTACATGTAGTTAAATAATGATTACAGAGTGTACCACTAGAACGCCTAGCATGGCTAGGCATTTCGGGCAGACTTAGTTTAATTCTTTATTTTAAAATATTACAAATTATGAGGTAAGTTGGTATTATGGCTAAGTGACTAAATACTAGTTTGTGAGTTTAGCAATGTGAATGCTTTTGTTTTGGCACAGTACATAGTTTCAGTATTGGAGTATCATAGGATTCATTATTTTAAGATTGAGATTAATATTTCTGTTTATGGTCAAGTGGTATTCGTGTAGTTAGTTGATGGGGTGTATCAGGGAGATAAGATGTTTTCTAATGGTAGTTTTGAAGGTGATGAATGTATCTGCAGTTCTAGAGTTCTCAGGTAGGGTGTTCCAGATTTTAGGGCCTTTGACATACATTGAATTTTTGTAAAGGTTTAGTCGGACACGGGGAATGTCGTAGAGATGTTTGTGTCTGGTGTTATGCCTGTGGGTTCTGTCACAACTATCAAGAAAGCGTTTTAGTTCAAGGTTGATATTGGAGTTTAAGGTCCTGTAGATGTAGATTGCACAGTAGTAAGTGTGGATGTACTGAACAGGGAGTAAGTTTAGATCTATGAAGAGTGGGGGAGTGTGTTGCCAGGGATGGGATTTAGTGATTATTCTTACTGCAGCTTTTTGTTGGATTATTATTGGCTTTAGGTGTGTTGCTGCAGTTGATCCCCAAGCACAAATAGCATAGGTGAGGTAGGATATATAAGTGAATGGTATAGTGTGATAAGGGCAGCTTGCGGCACGTAGTATCGTATCTTGGAGAGGATCCCAACCGTTTTGGATACTTTTTTGGTTATGTGTTGGATATGGATGCTGAAATTCAGGTTGTTGTCAAGGTATAGGCCTAGGAATTTGCCCTCATTATGTCTGGTAATTAGAGTGTTGTCGATCTTAATGTTAATTTGTGCATCTCCTGCTCTGCTACCAAACATAATATAGTAGGTTTTGTCAGTGTTAAGGGTAAGTTTATTGGCTGTCATCCAAGTCGATATTTTGATCAGCTCCTCGTTAACAATGGTGTTGAGGGTGGCAAGATTAGGGTGAGAGATGACATAAGTCGTGTCGTCAGCAAAGAGAATGGGTTTCAGGTGTTGGGATACGTTTGGAAGATCATTGATGTATATGAGGAAGAGCAGGGGACCAAGGACACTTCCCTGCGGAACTCCAGTATCAAGTGGCCGTGTTGTTGATGCTGTGTCTTTAATGGTGACATACTGATACCTATTAATAAGGTAAGATTTGAAATAAGCAAGCTCATGGCCTCTTATACCATAATGGTCAAATTTGTGGAGTAGGATGTCGTGGTCTACTGTGTCAAAAGCTTTTCTTAGGTCAATAAAAATTCCTAGTGGATATTCCTTATTTTCCAATGCTGTGTAAAGTAGATCTAGCATTTTTATGATTGCATCATTAGTGCTTTTATTTTTTTTTAATCCAAATAGGCAGGGGTTGAGTATGTTTTGTGTTGTTATAAATGAATACAGTCTCCTGTGCACGAGTTTCTCAAAGATTTTGGATAGCAATGGTAAGTTTGATATTGGCCTATAGTTGTTTAAGTCTGTTGGGTCACCACCTTTGTGTATTGGTGTAACCCTTGCCATCTTGAGTAGTTTCGGGAAGGTGCTAGTTTCTAGTGACTTGTTAAAAAGTAATGAAATAGCATGTGAAAGGATATGGGCCGCTCGCTTGTACAGTAATGGTGGGACATTAGACAGATTCCCTGAGTTGTTTTTAAGTGACTTTATAATCTCGGTGACTTCCGAGGGCTCAGTTGGTGCAAGATAGAAGGAATTTGGGAAATTTCCATCTAGGATCTAGGTAGTCCCCGGCATGGGCATTGGTATGTGGGATTTTATTGGCGAGATTAGATCCTATGGTTGAGAAGAAGTCGTTTATCTTGTTAGCTGTGTCAGTGGGATGTAGCGGTGTTTCATTAGGTTTAGTTAGGACAATATTCTTGTTTTTTTTCAGTTTGTGGGTCCCTAGAATCTGAGAGAGTGTTTTCCTGTCTTTTTTATATCTCCTCTAGTGTCTGTGAATCTACTGGAGTAGTATGGTTGTTTGGCTTTCTTTATTACTTTGGTGAGAACTGATGAATAGTGTTTAAGAATATCTTTGTGTATTAAGCCCTGTCTATATTGCTTTTCATATTGGTGTTTCTTGTCAATGGATTTCAGAATGGTACTGGCTAGCCATGGGCAACCAAGCCGTTTGTTTGTGATCTGTTTCGTTTTATAGGACAATGTTTATTGTATAGTCTAAGTAATTTGTTAAGAAAAATGTCTGTCCAGTCATCAATACCATTGGCCTTGGAGAATTCTGTAGGCCAGTCAACAATCTCTAGGTCAGCTGTGAACTTCCTTATTGAGGCCTCGTCATGGAGTCTAAATGAGACTTTGTTGAATTCAAGTGGTGGTTTACTAATGTTTGTCAGGAGGAAGGTAGGGTAGTGGTCTGTAGTGCTATCTGTGATTATCCCTGATTTAAGGGGGGCTAGTATATTGGTCCATATGTGGTCTATTATGGTTGCACTTGTCTCAGTGAGCCTTGTTGGTTTAGTTATTGTTGGTATGAGAAGTGTGTTGTTCATATTGTTGATGAAATCAGTTACAGGCTGATCATCTAGTAAGCCAAGGTTGATGTTGAAATCTCCAGCTAAAAGAAGGTGGTGCTTATTCATTTGTCTGTTTGTTATTAGTGACTTTAATTTCTCACTGAAATTTGGGATGTTTGTGTGAGGTATCCGGTAAATGGCACCGATTGTTATAGGTGTCTTAAGGTTTTTTACAGTAAAATTAGCAAAAATGTATTCCCCATATTCATCACTAAAGCAAGTGGTGCTAATACAAGATAATTGGTTAGAGTAATAGATTGCAATACCACCCCCAACTTGGTTTGGTCTGCAGTTGTGAATTGCTGTGTATCCTGGTAGAGGGTAGATATCTATTGTGTCCTGCTTAAGCCAGGTCTCAGTAAGAATAATGCAGGAGAAGGGTGTCTTTAGTGATTCAAGGAGTGCCAGGAGGTCATCATAGTGTTTGCTTAAGGACCTGATGTTGTAGTTAAGTACTGATAGACTTTTAGCATTGTTTAGGATAGTGCTGGCTTGTGTTGCTGTGTAATAAATGCAGTTACTTTCCAATAGGTTTTGATTGGGTGTCAGATTATGGAGGTTTAGATCAGGGTCAACGTAATCAGTCATCTTCTATGTTTAAATTATGGTTATTTATATCCTGAGTTGTGTGTTGAGTTCTAGTACTGATATCTGTAGTGGTGGGAAGTTTGGATAAGTATATAGCTAGAGTATTTTGGTCATATAGAGTATAGTCACTACTACACATAATGAAGTTGATGTTGTCTATGTGTTGTGCTGGAATGAACTAAAGTACAATTAGGTATAAACTAGTAATATAAAAATACAAATTTAAAATAGAACAAGACTCTCACTTGTAATTGCACTAAGGTCTAATATAATGACTTTTGTGGAGTCTATGTTTTGAGCTAGAATGAGTTATAGTACAACTAGATTTAATCTAATAATATAAAAATACAAATTAAAAATAGCACCAGTCTCTCACTAGTAATTGCACTATGGTCTAATATAATGAATTTGGTATTGACTATAGTACAACTGTGTTTAATCTAATAATATAAAAAAGGCACAAGACTCTCAATTGTAATTGCGCTAAGGTCTTATATAAGTTGTTTACAAGAATTAGAGTATAATTAGATTTAAATTGACAGGATAGAATACACAAGTTAAGGTAGTAAAAGAATAATAAAAAAAAATGATAAAAATAAAAATGGCAATGACTTGGTTATAATATGCTAGTAAGATGGTAGACAGGATAATATAAAAGTTGTAGTTGAAAATACTAGTTTAAAAAACTATAGAATAAGATGGTCAATAAAAGAAGTTTACAATAAGTTTGATCAATATAGTTTAAAGCAAAATTGGGCAATAATAGGGATTTTAGAATAAAATTGGGCAATTGAGTATTTCTTAAAGTGAGGTAGAATTATTGAGGACAAGTTATGGCTAGTTTATAATAAAATAAGATGGAACAGTGATGGGGTAAGTTGTAAAAAAAGGAGATAGATTCTGTAGATATTAAACAAATTAAGACTATGAGGTAGAATGGTCGTTGAATACAACAATGACAATCAAAAGTAGTTGGGGTATTAGAATTTTAGGGGGGCACAAATTTATGACAATATAACACTAACTGTGGACTGTGGGTATTATCTGCACTTTACTCTGATTCTGTTAGTCCAGCCTCACTTAGGAATGTTTTAAGGTCATGTTCTGTACAGATGAAGTATCTCTTCCCAGTGGGCTGTTTCCTAACTGCGATTTTTCCATCCCTCACAAAGCACTGGTGGATTTTTTGGGCATAGCGTAATTTTCTTAGCAGATAAAGAAGGTTTTGTCTTGTTTTGGTAAGGCACTCATTGACGTAAACATCAGTTTTCATAGAAATAGATGTTTTTAGTAGGTTGTTTCTTTGTAGGCTAGTTTGGAATTTTAACAGCACTGTTTTTTTACCTGCTTGGTAGCCAATCAGTTTGCAATCCTTTAGGTCATCACTACGTATGTTAAGGCGAAGGTGGTCCTTGATGAGCTGTAGGGTGGTCTCCACGCAGGTCTCTTGGGTGACTGTGGCTGGGAGATGTTTGCTGTTAACTACAACAGCATCAGATAGCTGTTGTTGGTCATTATGGTCTTGGAAGTTGGTTATGACATTGGCAAGTTGTTGGCCCACTCTTGATCTTTCCTCTATAATGTTGATTGTAAGGAGGGTGACTTGGTCTTTTAGAGTGTTGATAGTGTCTAGGGACTGGGTGTGGATGTTGCTTTGTTGTTCCAGAGTGTCTAGTTTATGTTCTAGAGCAGTGATCTTGTTGAGGTAATCTGCATTGCTAGCTTTTAGTTCCTGCATATCTTGAGTTAGTTTGGTGATCATTTGGTTCTGAATCGTAAGGAGTTTAGCTATTTCTGGGTCGGTGATCTTCTTGACATCAAATACTGGGAAGGAGTTATCTTGGACTGTGGCAGCAGCCATGTTTGTTGTTGTCTGTCGTGTGTTGTGGTGATGCCGGTGGGTGATGAGGGTTGTGTCCTGGCTGGCAGTACCACAAGCTTTCCTCGTGTTTTTACTGCTCTCACCTTTGATGTTAGGTGTCCTTAGCTGGTTACTGGATCTTCTTTTATTGTTCTGACCCTTGTCCATTGGCTGTGGCTTTGGGTGAATAATAGGCGATGGGTGAATGTTGTGGAGTATCACTTCAGTGGCAGCGGGGTAGGAGGTGGTAGTACGAGTCCTATTAGTTGGTAATTTGTGAACTTTTGGGTGGTTTCTGCAGTTGATTTATATCATTCTGGGTATCCACACATGTTAGTGTTATGTGGGTCTTGATTAGGTCATCACTGGGCTGCTGGGAACCTCAGGTAGAAGTAAAAATAGAGGACAAGGTTCCTGTTGCCACTGCCACTGCCGCTGCTCAGGTACACCCTCGTCGGGTTAACAGAGATTGAAGGTCGTTACTCTAATTTAATTCTATCAAGTGTTGAGCACTCGCTACAAAATTAGTAGTATTATCAGAAATCATCAATCTTGGACAGGATCTCCTAGCTGCAAATTTTTGAAACAGCTGTATCAACTGTTCTGCAGACAAGTCCTGAGCCACTACTAAATGAACTGCCCTAGTAGCACTACAAGTGAACAAGCATACATTCACTTTCAGCGGAACACCATCTGAAGTACCTGTTAAAATGATTGGGCCACTATACTCTGCACCTGTTACATCAAATGGTTTCACTAATTGTACATGCTCCTTTGGCAATGGTGGAGGACCTGGGTACATATAGGATCTGGTATCCACAGGGTGACATATTACACAAGATTTAATCACCCTTTGCCATCTTTGTGGAATCCAGAAAGTTTCCCTAATACAATTTAAGGTATCTTGTACCCCACCATGCATTACACTTTTATGGACATTTAAAACAATTACATTTGTTAGATGATGAGTTTTGGGTAGTAAGACAGGGTGTTTAGCATAATCACCCAATTCAGCATTTTGTAACCTACCTCTGCATCTAATTACATTGTTCTCTAAATACAGCCCAAATTTCTCTATTATGGAACCTTTCACAATTTTACTTTCCATCATCAATTTAATCTCATTTCCATACATTTCTTCCTGTACTATCTTTATCCAATATTCAAGAGTTCGTGAAAACTTATATGAGATATTCATCTTGTTTAGAAATTTCAACACCAACTTAGTTACATTGATTAGTTTTTGGTAAAGAAGAATACCTATTTATATCAATGGATAAAGAAGGACAAACTATTGGAGTGGTGGTCACAGTAATTTCAACAGGAGCAATATACGCCTTTTGTACAGGCCAATTAGCTTCATTTATCAACCAGCTCGGTCCTTCAAACCATGATACAGCATTTACGAATTTAGCATAAGGTAAACCTCGAGACAAGAAATCAGCTGCATTCTCCTCACCAGGTATATGATTAAATGTTAACATATGCTGACCCAAACTATTATACTTATCTTGCATCTGATTAATTTCAGCGACTCTGTTTTGTATGTACACAATTTCACTGTTTCCATTACAAATCCATTGTAAGGATACCTCATTATCAGACCAAATTACAGTGTTGCTAATATTTATTTCCTGCAACTTATTTCTTATATAATAAGCTAATTTGACACCTACAAAATGGCTGTTAATTCCAACTGAGGTAAGGTACTTGATTTAAATGGAGACACTTTAGCCTTAGACATAACAAGAGAAATGGTACTATTACATTGAAGGTAAGCAACTGCTCCATATGCCAATTTTGAAGCATCACAAAAAATGTGGAGAATATTTTTCCCATCTGGATTGGCCACCTGGCGTGGGAACTCCAACATTGGAATTTTTTCATAATCACCAATTAATTCATCCCACCTGTTAATGAATTCCTCAGGCAGAGTTTCATCCCAAACACATTTAAGCTTCCATGCTTCTTGTATTAATAATTTCCCTCTTATAGTAAGGGGTGACACTAAACCTAGTGGATCAAAACATTTGGAAACTTCAGCAAGCAAAACTCTCTTAGTTAATTTATTGGGCATACTGTAATTATTAGGTTTTAACATTAACAAATCTCTCTCAGTATCCCAAGCTAATCCCAATGCATTACTACATTTTGGCACTTCATCTCCAGGGTAATCTTTACTTATTTTGCCCTTTAATTTAGACGAATTACTATTCCATTCCCTCAGAGACATATTTGCACTTTGCATTATTTTATTAACCTCTCCGTAAGTCATTAACAGTTCCTCTTCAGTTGACGTCACACCCAGGAAATTGTCCACATAAAATTGTTTGCGCTTTACTTTACTCAATGGATTTCCCGTTCGTTTAAGGTGTGCATTTATCGTCGCTTGAAGTAGGAACGGACTGGATGTAGCACCAAATAATACGCTCCTAAAGCAAAAGATTTTCAGAGGGCTAAGTGGGTCACTAGGATTCTCAGGCCATAAGAAGCAGGTACAATCCTGGTCAGCCTCTTGTAAACCCACTCTTAGGAAAGCTTTACGTACTTATGTCAGCCGTAAAGGCATAATTCTTCACCCTGAAATTTAATATCTCCTAATTTTTCAGTCAACGAAGGACCTATCATCAAACAGTCATTTAAACTAGATGCATTTTTGTTACTCCTGGCACTACAATTAAACACAGTCCTCAGGGGAGTGGTCTTAGAATCCTTCTTCACTCTGTGATGTGGCAAATAGTGACCATAAATTGTGGCTTGCTCAGGAGGTACCTCTTCTATAAATTTATTAATTAATTGTTCAGTAATTATATCATTATAGGCAGTCAACAATTCTGGTGTCTTACTCAGTTAGCGGAACTGAGCCTTTAATTGTCCATATGCCATACTGTAATTAGTGGGCAATTCTGGATGGTTCAGTCTCCATGGAAGTCGTACCCAGTATTGTCCAGACTCAAATTTTACATCTCTCAGGTATTGTTCCTGAGTAAAAGAATCGTCTGGACTTTCTTCAGTTACATTTATTCCAATGCTGTCTAATTCCCACAATTTATGCACTGGCTCAACACCATCCTCTATGGAAGAATTATACTGGGCACGATCTCATGAGTAAGACACACAGTTATGGAATTTGTAGTTTCCTCTAGTCAGGCATTATTATTATTAGGAATCCTACCATACATTACATGGCCTCCTGTAGTCTTTAAAATGGTAACCCCACATTTCTTTACCATACCCTTTACAAAGGAGGCATAATAGTCACTACCTATCAAAATATTTATTGGGCCTACAGAATCATCATTTACACCAGAAGGTACTAAATTTACATTATGTGAAAGTCTTTCTGTAGCTTTACTAAGACCTATTGTAGATATTTTCTCTGGAAGTTTATCTACAATTACTGCATTAACACGTTTTTTCTCATTGCCCAACCTGACAGTTACATAAACAGTGTCATACAATTGAGCCCTTTTATCTGAGAGAAAACCAGATAATTTTAGAGTTGTAGGATCTCCCATCTGTACTTTCATCCCATTAAGACATTTATGTTTTATGAAAGTACACTGTGATCCATGGTCTAATAATGCAGTTACAGTTTTTTTATTTATGCCTTTTATCATCAATTTTTACCTGTAACACAGGTAAGGCTACTTCAGCAAAACCATCATTATTAACATTAGCAGCAATTTTTACATTAGCCACTGTTGTGTCAGGATTGTCAACATTATCATTATTATCAACATTATCATATAGACCTTTACACATAACAATATGGTATCTTCCTTTGTGACATTGATAACAGTTGTTTAATTTGGCATGACAACCCTTTACATTGTGATTACCTAAACATCTGATACATCTGTCAAGTTCTTCCAATCTTTCAACTTTATCATTCCATGAATTGTATGCATTGCAATTCTCAGAAAAAATGAGTACCCTCGCAGAAGGGACAATCTCTCTTTTCTCTGACTGGTTTCTTATTAACTGGGCTGCTCTTAGGAGAGTACATATTCTTCTTACCTTGTGGAGAATCATTATTTCTGATTCCTGCCACTTGATACGCACCTATGCAACTCTTTTTAGGAAATGATGACTTGTTTGCTCTAAATTCCATGTGTTTGTCATTTACATTAATTTCCTCATTTTCACCAATGGTGCAATGTATTAAATTCAACTTAATTAATAACACTGTTTATGTACTTAATTACGCACTTTATAAAGGTAAATATTAGAACTTACCTTGAATAAATCCTAGCTACTTGAGCTTAACAATTACATGTAAGGAAATTATAATATAAACTTTAAATATACATTAATAATTTTAGCTACACTTGAGCTTAACAATTACATGTAAGAAAAGTATAATGTAATCTTTAAATATACATTAATAATTTTAAATGCATTAATATAAATCCTAGCTACACCTGAGCTTAGCAATTACACATGTAAGGAAATTATAATATAAATTTTAAATGCATTAATATGAATCCTAGCCAGACTTGACTTATCCTTGCCAGACTAGGCTTAGCAAATTTAGTATTGTAATAATTATAATCCACTACACATTAAGTAAATTTGTGGACCTAACATCCACCTCCTCCTCACATTACATATATTATTATTAAGTAATTAATTCACTAAATAATGACTTCACTAATTACATCCAGTTCAATCAAGGACCAATGGGCAACTAATGTGGAAAATTAAATTTACCTGGATGTAACTCATAAGATACATAAATAAATGGTAACAAAGATAATTTTTCCTACTTGCAGAGGCAAGTAGGAATTTTAGGACACCTAGGTCGCAAAAAATGTCCCCCCTTTGATACTTACGATAATCTATCTCTCTACAAGTCACTCTGGACCTATATTAATTTCAAATGAAATATACATCATCAGGAATTCTGGTAAAAACATTAATATAAATATGTGGACTGTATGTTAAAATTAATAAATGATTACAGAAGGACAATTTATAATCATAAGACTCACCAATTTGTCTGGAGATTACGGTGTGTCATAGCCCCCTGCCTAAATATGAAGAAAATACTGGCCAGAATCTCAACATAAATAGACAACGACTTAGCTGGGGTTCCTAAGCTGTCCTGTCCATCTACTTAATGCTCACGTTATGCAGGACTGCAAATCCAACAATTTTGACTCCTATTTGGGAAGTTTCAACCACAATTTAACGTCAAGAGCGACGAAATTTATGCACATTTCATTAGCGTGCCTGTGCCATATTCAAAAACAATGGTGCCTCTTCCCTGCTCGTCAGCGCAGGCGCAGAGCTTCCTGGTTGGTTCACTTCTTTAAAATGCACTTTAGAGCAATAGTAATGTATTAATCAGGCATATTTACATCATAAAAAATATACAGCATTATTTTGGGAATTTATTTTCCACAATTACATTGAGATTGTGAAATTACAATAATGACTTACAGTGCGTAGAGAGCCACTATCATGCCTAGGCATTATGGGCAGGCTTAATAAATGGCTTAGAGACTACTTAATACTAAAGAAATTGTACATCTATTTTTGTTTATAGCAGACAGTAATTTTATTCTAATTACAATAGTTTCAACAATGAATACTGAAATTATATGTTATGGGAATATAACATTGTGAGTTGTTGAAAATAGTTTACAGTATGAGAATGTTACAATTGTGTGTAAGACAGTATTGGTTTGGGTAGGTATTTATACTACCATGTAGTACATTAATAATGTATGAACTTTGGGCGTCTAGATTTGAATTTTTAAGATTTAGGTAATTGGGAGATTTTTTGTAAAGTTAAATATTGAGTATTTACTTTAGGGTGAGTAGGTGGTTTTTAAGAGCCTTAAATTGGTGTTCAGACCTGGTTACTTTAGTATTCACTGGTAATGAATTCCAAATTTTGGGGCCCTTTATGTCCATAGAATTTTTACGCAGTGTGACATGGACGAAAGGTACATCATAAAAGATCTGTGTTTTGTGTTGTGGTCGTGTGTCCTGTTAAGGTTGGTGAGGAGAAGTTTGAGTGGAGGGTTTATGTTTGAGTGTATTGTTCCGTGTATGTAGTAGGCACATGAATAAGTATAGATGTTCTTAATGGTGAACAGTTTTAGACTTTTGAATATTGGTGGAGTATGCTGTCGGGAGTGGGAATTTGTTATCATTCTTATGGCAGCCTTTTGCTGGGTTCTTAGTGGTCTTAGGTGATTTAATGGTGTTGATTCCCATTCAAAAATTCCATATATGAGATAAGGGTAGATGGATGAATGATACAGTGCAAGGACAGCTGATTGTGGAACATAGTACCGTATCTTTGACAGTATGCCCACTGTCTTCGAGATTTTCTTGGAAATTTGTTGTATGTGTGACTGGAATTTTAGGCTACTGTCAAGGTGGATTCGTAGGAATTTTCCCTCTGTGAGTCTTGTGATGTGTGATCCGTTTAGGGTTATATTAAGTGGAACATTTGCAGCTCTGTTTCCAAATTGAATGAAATAGATTTTGTCAGTATTGAGGGTAAGCTTATTTGTCATCATCCAGGTAGATATTTTCTGCAATTCGGCATTAACAGTGTTGGCCAGTATGATTGAGTTTGGGTGAAAGAAGACGTATGTTGTGTCGTCTGCAAATAATATGGGTTTGAGTAGCCCTGATGCATTTGGTTGGTCATTGATGTAAATAAGAAAGAGGAGTGGGCCAAGGACACTTCCTTATGGGATACCGACTGTGATTGGTTGAGTGGAAGAGTTTGCTCCATTTGTGTGCACATATTGGCTTCTGTTACTTTAGGTAGTTGAGAGAGTGCCCTCTTATACCATTGTGTGTTAATTTAATGTGCAGCAGATCATGGTCGACTGTATCAAAAGCTTTACATAAATCAATGAAGTTTCCCAGCGGGACTTCTTTCTTCTGGAGAGCAGTGTATATTAGTTCTAGTATGTGTATATCATCATTTTTACTTTTATTAGTCCTAAATTCAAACTAACAGGGGTTTAGAATGTTGTGTGAGACGAGGTAGGAATAGATTTTAGAGAGCAGAGGTAGGTTAGATATTGGTCTATAGTTATTCAAGTCAGTTTGATCACCTCCTTTGTGGATCGGGGTAACCCTCGCTATTTGAGAATTGATGGGAAGGTGGAGGATTTGATGGATTTGTTAAAGAGTGTTGCAATAATTGGTGAAAGTACTTCTGATGCTTTTTTGTACATAAGAGGTGGTAAGTTATTTATGTCCGTTGCCTTGTTTTTAAGGGTGTTGATGATGAGCGAGACTTCTGTTGGGTTGGTTGGGGCTAGGAATAGTGTATTCGTGTAGGTACCCGTGAGGTAGTCTGATGGATGGGTGTTTGAGCGTGGGATTTTGCTCGCTAGATTCTTTCCTATGGTGAAGATAACATTGAGTCTGTTTTCTGTTTCAGTTGGTGGGAGTAGGGGTTCGTCTGATTTGTTAATATGATTGTTTTGTTTTTGGATATCTTTTTAGTTACTAGAATTTTGGATATGGTTTTCCAGGTCTAGTTATTTGACCCATTCTATACTGTTTTCATATAGGTGCTTTGTGTTAATGGATTTAAGGATGCTGGGTGTTAGCCAGGGACTATTCAAGCTCTTAACTGTGATCTGGATAGTATTTTATTATTCACCACAATGGCCATACAGTGAAGCTGGGTAGGTCTGGCTTACAATAATTTACTCCTTCTCTCATTTTAATAAGCACTCCCTGTGTGAAAAATACTTCCCCCTTCATGTTGCCGCTACGGAACATTTATCTCTATTATCTTCCATGGACAATGATTTTCCACCGCAAGTGGAAAGGACAGGGAAACGGAAATAGTTCAAACCAATCTGGTATGCAGGTGAGGTGATTGCAATCACTGGACAAGATGTAAAGATTGGAACCAGGAGAAGGAAACACCTAGGATAGACATCAGAAGTATGAAACCTGGTACACAAATGACACTGGAAAGTGCACAACCTCCTCATTAAACGAAGGAAATCAACAGTAAACATACTTGTCTTAATAAATCCTACAAAAGAGCATATAATTACAATGAGGTTATAAGCTTTCTTCTGACAAACACTACAAGATGTTTATATATTTCACAAGACAAGAAATATGAGAGAGATTAATTTAATCATGCATTATGCAGTGTAAATTCAGGAATTGTTCAACATCCTTTAATATTTTTCCAGGTCCGTACTGCCCTTACCCTTACAAACAGGTCCTGGACGAGTGCTTCCACCTGAGTACACACAGACTGACCTGGAACAATGCACGCCAGCACTGTCAGGGAATGATGGGAGACTTGGCTTCACCCAAAAACCTCTATGCTCTCAAGACTTTCATTATAGACGAAACCGGTTTGTATAAATAGTTTTCTATTGTGGTACTTTAAATATGTTTTCCTATATCCGACGTGCTCAGTCAATTGTAGGTGACCTGACACATTAATGATGACGCCTACTTTTTAGGCACCATCTTTCATCCATTACCGCTTCATCAAGCACCCAACTATCCCTTTACACTTTCCAGTTGTCCACATGGTCGTTCTCCGCCTCTGATATTGTTTTCCTTCTTTCTGACAAAGGCAAGTCGGTGGTTGTCCTCAATCGTGAGGATTGCCTCTAATGAGCTGAATCCTCGCTGACTGACACATGCACCTACACTCCTCTTGTTTTCAACCTTCTTGATCTTATCTTGAGAACTTTCAGTCATAATCTTTGTACTGTCTCTAATCTCTGTCCTTCTGACTTTGATCTTGTACAACGTTTCCCTGTTATCTTTCCCTCTATACTTTATTTCTATGATCTTAAAATTCACAAACCAGGCGTTCCTTTGCCCCAATTATTTCCTCTCAAGGCTCCGCCTCTTATCCTCTTGCATATTTGTTACTAAAACTATCATTTGTTTTCTTGACTTTTTCACCCCCGTCACTCTCAAGATTTCATCGTATATGTTCGGCCACATCAACCTGAAAAGTTCTTAGTCTCGAAGCTGAGTCTCTCGTTACTCTCTATAGTAATGTTGCTGTGTGTGACAAGTTGTATAGCAGTGGCATTCAGTATCAACGAGATGATGAGTTAGACACATGTGCAAGTAAAGATACCTAGATCCTGCACATGTTTCTAATTCATCATGTTATCGTGATGTAAATAGTTTAGAAAAGTGACAAGTTGAAAACTGAAACACTTATGCAACATTTGTAAATCTTGTCGGTACTGAATACCATTGATATACAACTTGTCGGACACAGCAACATCATAGAATCTTGATACAGAGGACATTACAAAATTCTACTTGTTAACTCCTGGTTCATGACCAACTACCACTGGAGAGTTCCTCCTACCAGTGATAATGCCTTCGTCTGCTGCATGTCCTCTGACTCCAGCATCAATCTTCTTGCCTGTGCTTCAGATTCTTAAAGATTATGGTGCTCATCACCTGCCCTAGGCTGAGGGACTGACTACCATATCTTCCGCTATTTGCTGTATATGTTTCTATTATGTCCATATATTGTATTGATAAAGCCACAGGATGGCAAAAAGTTTACAAGATACATAGATTTTGCACGTGTCTCATTCATCATATTATCTGTATTGAATATCATTGATATTCAACTTGGCCCCTGATAGTTGCTGTGACATGCTAAGAGTATGTTACATTATATACGGCATATGTCACACACCCATATAGGCTGCCTCCAGACCAGCGAACCAGGTGCCAGGGGCCCCACCAAAGCTGTGAAGCGATGTGGTACACTCGTGACACAGCCTTGGCAGACTTTCCTTCACAGCTGGTTGCTACGGTTCTCAGGCCAATAGTCTGTACCTGTGTTCGTGCCACAGCAAGGTGTGCAGGTGTGTCTTGTGCCTTTCTGCTTGTTACTAACCTGTGTTCGTGCCACAGCAAGGTGTGCAGGCCAATAGTCTGTACCTGTGTTCGTGCCACAGCAAGGTGTGCAGGCCAATAGTCTGTACCTGTGTTCGTGCCACAGCAAGGTGTGCAGGTCAATAGTCTGTACCTGTGTTCGTGCCACAGCAAGGTGTGCAGGCCAATAGTCTGTACCTGTGTTCATAATAGTTGCCATATAGTGATATTTAGACATTTAAACACATAAAAACATTAAAAAATATATATACTCAATGTTACGGAATACCAAAAACAGTCAAGTATCACTTCTGCGTCATTGCTACGACGTTATCATGCGTAAAATAAAATATCTCATTTGTAGATGAATGGTTCAGAGAACCGACATGTTGATAAATTAGACACATGTGTCTAATTTATCAAAATATCTCATAACATAACTTAGAAAAATAGTAGAAACAATCTTTTAATTAAACTGCAAAAAAATTGACAGAATTATGAAGTATTTTTTCACATCACTTAAATAAAAAATTAAATTTTTGTATATTTTTTTCTACCATAATAGTGGTCCCCTTCCCTGAAGTCTCACACCTGTATTTCCAGGTCAGAATTACCATTAATAAATCCCTCTTATCCTTGGAACAGGAATTAACTCATATGAAACACTGCAGACGATCCCAGTGTTCGTGGGCGGCGCAGACGAAGGGGAAAACAGACAGTTTAAGTGGGTGAATGGAGAAGCCATTAACAGCAGCAACTGGGCACCTGGTGAACCCAACAACAAACACAATTCTGAATTTTGTGTCGAGATGTTTCTTCACTCACACCCATCACTTAACGATGAATCTTGTGTGTCGGAGCGGCAATTCGTGTGTCAATATCACCCACCTAAGACAAACTAATAACAAAAGGGCATATATACCTAGAAATGTGGCTACAGAGAGCCAGAAGTTAACACTTGAGGGCGAGATGACGGCAGGACGAGTGGCTACATATTTTCAAGATGAAGTGAAGTTTTATAAATGAATTTTAGTGAATCATTTACATAATTCTGTATTCAAACAATTTTTACAATTATGAATTAGATCAATATAATAGCCCCATTAGTATAATTATAGTCTCCACCAAGTAACCTTTAATTTTCCTAAGAGTTCTTAAAGTGTGATTGAATGTTCCCGATATTTTCATAATAAGTGTAATAAACTCTAGCTTTCTCTCATGCTTGTATAAATATATTATTTCTTACATTATACTGTCCCTTGTTGTGCAATGTGTTAATTAAGAGCAGTTTAAGTGGTAACAGTTACTCTAGTGAGTGATGAGAAGGAAGCAGATATAACGTTTGTACATGTATGTTTGGGGGTCTGAAATGGACTAATCTACTTCACAATATTCCTTATGGGAACAAATTCGGTCAGTACTCGCACCTGAACATACTTCTGGAGTGAAAAAATATCGTTAACCGGGGATCCACTGTATAGCTTTCTCTCATGCTTGTATAAATATCGTTAACCGGGGGTCCACTGTATAGCTTTCTCTCATGCTTGTATAAATATATTATTTCTTACATTATACTGTCCCATGTTGTGCAATGTGTTAATTAAGAGCAGTTTAAGTGGTAACAGTTACTCTAGTGAGTGATGAGAAGGAAGCAGATATAACGTGATCAGTACCTATTTACTGACTGAACTGTACTGTGATGACCGGCTCTGAGTGGGGTGGGAGTGGGCTGGTAGGTCTGTGTGGAGACGGAGTGGGCTGGCAGGTCTGTGTGGAGTGGGGGTGGGCTGGCAGCACTGTGTGGAGTGGGAGTGGGCTGGCAGGTCTGTCTGGAGTGAGAGTGGGCTAGCATGTTTCTATGGAGAGAGAGAGTGGGCTAGCAGGTCTGTCTGGAGAGGGGGTGGACTGGCAGTGCTTTGTGGAGTGGGAGTGGGATGGCAGGTCTGTGTGGAGTGTGAGTGAATAGAGAAGTCTGTGTGGAGTTGGAGTGGGCTTGCAGTTCTGTGTTGAGTGGGAGTGGGCTGGCAGGTCTTTGTGGAGTGGGAGTGGGTTGGCAGGTCTGAGTGGAGTGGTACTGGGCTGGCAGGTGTGCGTGGACTAAGAGTGGGCTGGCAGATGTGGGTGGAGTGCGAGTGGGCTGGCAGGTCTGTCTGGAGTGGGAGTGGGCTGGCAGGTCTGTCTGGAGTGAAAGTGGGCTAGCATGTTTCTCTGGAGAGAGAGTGGGCTAGCAGGTCTGTCTGGAGAGGGCCTGGACTGGCAGGTCTGTGTGGAGTGGGAGTGGGATGGCAGGTCTGTGCGGAGTGGGAGTAAGCTGGGAGGTCAGTGAGGAGTTGGAGTGGGCTGGCAGATCTGTGTGGAGTAGGACTGGGCTGGCAGGTCTGTGTGCAGTGGGAGTGTATTGGTTGGTCTGTGTGGAGTGGGACTGGGCTGGCAGGCCTGCGTGGAGTGGGACAGGCTTTGAAGGTCTGTGTGAAGTGGGAGTGGATTGGTAGGTCTGTGAGGAGTGTGAGTGGGCTGGCAGGTCTGTGAGGAGTGGAAGTGAGCTGGGAGGTCTGTGCATAGTTGGAGTGGTCTGGCAGGTCTGACTGAAGTGGAAGTTGGTTGGTAGACTGTGTGGAGTGGGAGTGTGCTGGCAGGTCTGTCTGTAGAGGGAGTGGAATGGCAGGTTTGTGTGGGGAGGGAGTGGGCTGGAATGTTTATGTGGAGTGGGAGTTAGCTGGCAGGTCTGTGAGGAGTGGAAGTTGCCTGGCGGGACTGTGTGGAGTAGGAGTGGGCTGGCAGGTCTGTTTGGAGTAGGAGTTGGCTGGCAGGTGTGGGTGGAGTGGGACTAGGCTGGCAGGTCTATGTGGAGTGGGAGAGGGCTGGCAGGCCTGTATGGAGTGGGAGTGGGCTGGCAGATCTGTCTGGAGTGCGGGTGGGCTGGCAGGTCTGTCTGAAGAGGGAGTGGGCTGGCAGGACTGTGTGGAGTGGGAGTGGGCAGGCAGGTCTATGTGGACTGGGAGTGAACTAGGTGGTTTTTGAGAAGTGGGAGCGAGCTAGCAGGTCTTTGTGGATTTGGAGTGGGCAGGCAGGTCTGTGTGGAGCCGGAGTGGGCTGGCAGGTCTGTCTGGAGTGGGAGTGGGCTTGCAGGTCTGTATGGATTGAGAGTGGGCTGGCATGTTTGTCTGGAGAAAGAGTGGGCTAGCAGTTCTGTCTGGAGAGGGCGTCGGCAGGCAGGGCTGTGTGGAGTGGGAGTGGGATGGCAGGTCTGTGTGGATAGGGAGTGAACTAGGTAGTTTGTGAGGAGTGGGAGTGAGCTAGCAGGTCTGTGTGGAGTTGGAGTGGGCTGGCAGGTCTGTGTGGAGTGGAAGTGGGCTGGCAGGTCTGACTGGACTGGAAGTTGGTTGGTAGGACTGTGTGGAGTGGGAGTGGAACATCAGGTCTGTGTGGGGAGAGAGTGGGCTGGCAGGTCTGTGTGAAGTGGGAGTCAACTGGCACGTCTGTGAGGAGTGGAAGTGGCCTGGCAGGTCTGTGTGGAGCTGGAGTGGGATGGCAGGTCTGTGTGGGGAGGGAGAGGACTGGCAGGTCTGTCTGGAGTGGGAGAGGACTGGCAGGTCTGTCTGGAGTGGGAGTGGAATGGCAGGTCTCTGTGGGAGGGAGTCGGCTGGCAGGTCTGTGTGGAGCGGGAGTTAGCTGGCAGGTCTGCGTGGAGTGGGAGTGGGATGGCAGATCTGTGTGGAGTGGGAGTGGGATGGCAGGTCTGTGTGGAGTGGGAGTTAGCTGGCAGGTCTGTGAGGAGTGGAAGTGGCCTTGCAGGTCTGTGTCGAGTTGGAGTGGGATGGCAGGTCACTGTGGATTGGGAGTGGGCTGGCAGGTCTGTGTGGAGTGGGAGTGGGTTGACAGGCCCATGTTGAGTAGGAGTGGGCTGGCAGGTCTGTGTGTTGTGAGAATGTAATGGAGGGTATACATGGAGTGGGAGTGGGCATGGCAAGTCTGTGTGGAGTGGGAGTGGGCTGGCAAGTCTGTGTGGAGTCGGAGTGTGCTGGCAGGTCTGTGTGGAGTGGGAGTGGGATGGAACGTCTGTGTGCAGTGGGAGTAGTCTGGGAGGTATGTGTGTAGTTGGAGTGGATTGGTATGTCTGTAAGGAGTTGGAGTGGGCTGAAAGGTCATTGTGAGGTGGGAGTGGGTTGGTAGGTCTGTGTGAAGTGGGAGTGGATTGGTAGGTCTATGTGGAGTGGGAGTGGGCTGGCAGGTCTGTGTGGAGTGGGAGTAGGAGTGGCCTGGAAGGTCTGTGTGGAGTAGGAGTGGATTAGTATGTCTGTGTAGAGTTGGAGTGGGCTGAAAGGTCAGTGTGAGGTGGGAGTGGGTTAGTAGGTCTGTGTAGAGTGGGAGTGTACTGGCAGGTCTGTTTGGAGTGGGAGATGAATGGAGGGTCTGCAAGGAGTGGGAGTGGGCTGGCAGATCTGTGTGGAGTGTGGGAGGGCTGGAAGATCAGTGTGGAGTGGGAGAGGGTTGGTGGGTCTGTGTGGAGTGGGAGTGTGCTGGCAGGTCTGTGTGGAGTGGGACTGGGCTGGAAGGTCTGTATGGAGTGAGAATGGGCTGGCATGTTTGGCGAGAGAGAGTGGGCTAGCAGGTCTGTCTGGAGATGGCGTCGGCAGGCAGGGCTGCGTGGACTGGGAGTGAACTATGTGGTTTGTGAGGAGTGGGAGTGAGCTAGCAGGTCTGTGTGGAGTTGGATTCGGCTGGCTGGTCTGTGTGGATTGGAAGTTGGTTGGTAGACTGTGTGGAGTGGGAGTGTGTTGGCAGGTCTGTCTGGAGAGGGAGTGGAATGGCAGGTCTGTGTGAGGAGGGAGTGAGATAGCAGGTCTGTGTGGAGTGGGAGTTAGTTGGCAGGTCTGTGAGGATTGGAAGTTGTCTGGCAGGTCTGTGTGGAGTGAGAGTGGGCTGGCAAGTCTGTGTGGAGTTGGAGTGGGCTGGCAGGTCTGTGTGGAGTAGGAGTGGATTAGTATGTCTGTGTAGAGTTGGAGTGGGCTGAAAGGTCAGTGTGAGGTGGGAGTGGGTTGGTAGGTCTGTGTAGAGTGGGAGTGTACTGGCAGGTCTGTTTGGAGTGGGAGTTGAATGGAGGGTCTGCAAGGAGTGGGAGTGGGCTGGCAGGTCTGTGTGGAGTGCGGGAGGGCTGGAAGATCAGTGTGGAGTGGGAGTGGGTTGGTGGGTCTGTGTGGAGTGGGAGTGTGCTGGCAGGTCTGTGTGGAGTGGGACTGGGCTGGAAGGTCTGTATGGAGTGAGAGTGGGCTGGCATGTTTGGCGAGAGAGAGTGGGCTAGCAGGTCTGTCTGGAGATGGCGTCGGCAGGCAGGGCTGCGTGGATTGGGAGTGAACTATGTGGTTTGTGAGGAGTGGGAGTGAGCTAGCAGGTCTGTGTGGAGTTGGATTCGGCTGGCTGGTTTGTGTGGATTGGAAGTTGGTTGGTAGACTGTGTGGAGTGGGAGTGTGTTGGCAGGTCTGTCTGGAGAGGGAGTGGAATGGCAGGTCTGTGTGTGGAGGGAGTGAGATAGCAGGTCTGTGTGGAGTGGGAGTTAGCTGGCAGGTCTGTGAGGATTGGAAGTTGTCTGGCAGGTCTGTGTGGAGTGAGAGTGGGCTGGCAGGTCTGTGTGGAGTTGGAGTGGGCTGGCAGGTCTGTGTGGAGTAGGAGTTGGCTGGCAGGTGTTGGTGGAGTGGGACTGGGCTGGCAGGTCTATGGGGAGTGGGAGTGGGTTGACAGGTCCGTGTGGAGTTGGAGTGGGCTGGCAGGTCTGTGAGGAGTTGGAGTAGGAGTGGCCTTTAAGGCCTGTGTGGAGTGGGAGTCGATTGGTAGGTCTGTGAGGAGTAGGTATGGGCTGGAAGGTCTCTCAGGAGTGGAAGTGAGCTGGGAGGTCTGTGAGGAGTGGGAGTGAGCTAGCACGTGTGTGTGGAGTTTGAGTGGGCTGGCAGGTCAGTGTAGAGTGGGAGTGGGCTGGAAGATCGGTGTGGGGAGGGAGTGGGTTTGTAGGTCCGTGTGGAGTGAAAGTGGAATGGAGGGTCTGCATGGAGTGGGAGTGGGCTGGCAAGTCTGTGTGGAGTGAGCGTGTGCTGGCAGCTATGTGTGGAGTGGGACTGATCTGGCAGGTCTGTGTATAGTGGGAGTGAGATTGCAGGTCTGTGTGGAGTGGGAGTGGACTGTCAAGTCCGTGTGGAGTCGGAGTGTGCTGGCAGATCTGTGTGGTGTGGGAGTGGGCAGGCAGGTCTGTGTGGAGTGGGAGTGGGATGGAACGTGTGTGGAGTGGGAGTGGGCTGGAAGGTCTGCGTGGTGTGGGAGTGGGTTGGAAGGTCTCTGCGGAGTGGGAGTGGATTGGTAGGTCTGTGAGGTGTGGGAGTGGGCTGGCAGGTCTGTATGGAGTGGGAGTTTTTTTTATATTTTATTTAAAAAAACCAGTATACATACAATTAACATACATTGAGAACATACATCAGCGATTAACAATCAGGTTATATAAAGGAAAAACACAATCAAAACCTTCACATCAGAAGAGTATTAGATCAATATCCTGGACTAACTTAACCACTCACCGCATATATACAACTCAAAAAACCCAAAATTAAAACTGAACAAAACACTACAATGTCCAAAACTAGTTATCCAGTGCATTACTGGAAATGCAAATAATAACATAAGTGATAATATAAATGATAAACAAATATATGGAAAACCCTGAAAAAAAACGAATGCAAAAGATTTACCTACAACTGTAACATAAGCATCGTATAACAATCAGTTGTATGTATATTATATTATATGTATATATATATATATATATATATATATATATATATATATATATATATATATATATATATATATATATATATACATACATATATATATATATATATATATATATATATATATATATATATATATATATATATATATATATATATATATATATATATATATATATATATATATATATATATATATATATATATATATATATATATATATATATATATATATATATATATTATATATAAAAAACTCATGTGACAAAAGAACAGGTACAGGAATCATAATTACTCCACGAGTTATACAAAAGTTTTCAGTCCAAGAGGTAGGTATATATTTATGAAATGGAATCAAGTGTAATTATTATAATCAAAAGGAAGCGCTAAACCACAAGGGAATCAGTTGTAAGTTCCTAACTACCACGTACAATCAGTATTAACACCCATATGTTTATGGGCCATAGGGTTGAATGTGGTATTACTTCGACTTCCCCCCTTGTCGAAATACTGTTCCCCTTCACACAATACCCATGTTACCTATCATCAAATTTATTGAAAACTTTAAAAAGGAGTCTAGAGGTAACTACTAAACATGATAAAATCGTAAGCAGTTGAAACAATTTTGTCATCCTTCAGAAATTTAACGACAAACCTCATGGGGTGGGAAATCTGGAAAAACAGATGGGACATGCAACTATGACCACCCTAGAAAATGCCATGCCCATATGACAACAGGAAAATGCAAACTCCCTTCCTGTAAGCTTTTTCACCCTGAAATGTGTACCTCTTCAGTACAGGAAAGACTGTGCTATAACTTAAATTGCCAGGCATACCATCTAAAGGGGACAAAAAGATACAAAACATCCAGGCCATGGGAAAACCTGGGTAGCCACAGCCACTCAAGAGGGAGAGGTTTTTTAGTGCCAGGAAGGAAAAAAAACTGGCAGGAAATGGCAGAAATCGTACACCAAATCCAGTCATTCCTGGAGTGGAACCACAGTCGATGGCCTCCACTCCAAACCAACAGATACAGATACTAATGCCGGAAAAAAAATCCCCCCCCAGTACCAACAATACCACCAGTCCGATAACATTCTTCTTTGCAAATATACAGGGTCTAAAGCCAGCAACAAACAACAAAATACCTTTCATCCGTGGACTGCTTGCAGAGGCAAAGGCAATGTTCGCGGCTTTCACTGAGACCCACATAAAGGATCACTTGGACAACGAAATATGGATCCCAGGTTACAACCTATACAGATGTGACAGAGTGAACAGGCAAAAGGGGGGGGGTTGGCCTGTACATTGCAGAGTCACTTGTTTGCACAGAACTGCTTAATGCCTCAAATGACGTAGTGGAAGTTTTAGCAGTAAAGGTCGAGAACCAAAACCTAGTCATTGTGGTAGTCTACAAGCCTCCGGATGCAACATCCCAGCAATTCCAGGAACAGCTGTTAAAAATTGACCACTGTCTGGAAAATCTTCCAGCTCCTGCACCCAACATCTTGCTCCTGGGGGATTTCAACTTAAGGCACCTAAAATGGAGGAATATAGCAAATAATATTGTTGCAGTAATAACACCAGGAGGCAGCTCTGATGAAAACTCACACTCACACGAGCTTTTAAATCTCTGCACAAAATTCAATTTAAACCAGCAAATAATAGAGCCTACTAGACTGGAGAATACACTAGACCTCATCTTCACTAACAATGATGATCTGATAAGAAATGTCACCATATCAAAAACAATATACTCAGATCACAACATAATTGAGGTTCAGACATGTATGCGTGGAGCCCCAGACCGACAAAATGAGACTAGTCACGAGGGAGCATTCACCAAATTCAACATCAATAACAAAAACATAAAGTGGGACCAAGTAAACCAAGTCCTAACCGATATAAGCTGGGAAGATATACTAAGCAACACAGACCCAAACTTATGCCTAGAACAGATTAACTCGGTGGCACTCGATGTATGCACAAGGCTTATTCCTCTAAGAAAAAGGAGGAGTAGATGTAAAATAGAAAGAGACAGGCGCTCCCTTTACAGGCGACGGAAAAGAATAACAGAGCGGCTAAAAGAGGTCAATATATCTGAAATGCGCAGGGAGACACTGGTCAGAGAAATAGCAAGCATCGAACTTAAGCTAAAAGAATCCTTTAGGAGTCAGGAATCGCGGGAAGAACTAAAAGCCATAAATGAAATCGAAAGAAACCCAAAGTATTTCTTCTCCTATGCCAAATCAAAATCGAGAACAACGTCCAGTATTGGGCCCCTACTTAAACAAGATGGGTCCTACACAGATGACAGCAAGGAAATGAGTGAGCTACTCAAGTCCCAATATGACTCAGTTTTTAGCAAGCCGCTAACCAGACTGAGAGTCGAAGATCAAAATGAATTTTTTATGAGAGAGCCACAAAATTTGATTAACACAAGCCTATCCGATGTTATCCTGACGCCAAATGACTTCGAACAGGCGATAAATGACATGCCCATGCACTCTGCCCCAGGGCCAGACTCATGGAACTCTGTGTTCATCAAGAACTGCAAGAAGCCCCTATCACGAGCCTTTTCCATCCTATGGAGAGGGAGCATGGACACGGGGGTCGTCCCTCAGTTACTAAAAACAACAGACATAGCCCCACTCCACAAAGGGGGCAGTAAAGCAACAGCAAAGAACTACAGACCAATAGCACTAACATCCCATATCATAAAAATCTTTGAAAGGGTCCTAAGAAGCAAGATCACCACCCATCTAGAAACCCATCAGTTACACAACCCAGGGCAACATGGGTTTAGAACAGGTCGCTCCTGTCTGTCTCAACTATTGGATCACTACGACAAGGTCCTAAATGCACTAGAAGACAAAAAGAATGCAGATGTAATATATACAGACTTTGCAAAAGCCTTCGACAAGTGTGACCATGGCGTAATAGCGCACAAAATGCGCGCTAAAGGAATAACAGGAAAAGTCGGTCGATGGATCTATAATTTCCTCACTAACAGAACACAGAGAGTAGTCGTCAACAGAGTAAAGTCCGAGGCAGCTACGGTGAAAAGCTCTGTTCCACAAGGCACAGTACTAGCTCCCATCTTGTTCCTCATCCTCATATCCGACATAGACAAGGATGTCAGCCACAGCACCGTGTCTTCCTTTGCAGATGACACCCGAATCTGCATGACAGTGTCTTCCATTGCAGACACTGCAAGGCTCCAGGCGGACATCAACCAAATCTTTCAGTGGGCTGCAGAAAACAATATGAAGTTCAACGATGAGAAATTTCAATTACTCAGATATGGTAAACATGAGGAAATTAAATCTTCATCAGATTACAAAACAAATTCTGGCCACAAAATAGAGCGAAACACCAACGTCAAAGACCTGGGAGTGATTATGTCGGAGGATCTCACCTTCAAGGACCATAACATTGTATCAATCGCAACTGCTAGAAAAATGACAGGATGGATAATGAGAACCTTCAAAACTAGGGAGGCCAAGCCCATGATGACACTCTTCAGGTCACTTGTTCTATCTAGGCTGGAATATTGCTGCACTCTAACAGCACCTTTCAAGGCAGGTGAAATTGCCGACCTAGAAAATGTACAGAGAACTTTCACGGCGCGCATAACGGAGATAAAACACCTCAATTACTGGGAGCGCTTGAGGTTTCTAAACCTGTATTCCCTGGAACGCAGGAGGGAGAGATACATGATTATATACACCTGGAAAATCCTAGAGGGACTAGTACCGAACTTGCACACGAAAATCACTCACTACGAAAGCAAAAGACTTGGCAGACGATGCACCATCCCCCCAATGAAAAGCAGGGGTGTCACTAGCACGTTAAGAGACCATACAATAAGTGTCAGGGGCCCGAGACTGTTCAACTGCCTCCCAGCACACATAAGGGGGATTACCAACAGACCCCTGGCAGTCTTCAAGCTGGCACTGGACAAGCACCTAAAGTCAGTTCCTGATCAGCCGGGCTGTGGCTCGTACGTTGGTTTGCGTGCAGCCAGCAGCAACAGCCTGGTTGATCAGGCTCTGATCCACCAGGAGGCCTGGTCACAGACCGGGCCGCGGGGGCGTTGACCCCCGAAACTCTCTCCAGGTAAACTCCAGGTAAACTCCAGGTGGTCGTTTCACAAAGGAGACCCAAAAGACAATATTTCTCTTGCACACCAATTAGGATGCTTGAAATTCACCCCTAAAAAGACAATTAAAAGCTATACTAATGATGCTGACATCAGCACGACGACTGTGTGCTACATGTCAGGAACAATACCTACAATGACACTGGGAAAGACCCACTTAGACTTCGCTAGGTCACCCAAAAAAAAATAGCAAAAAAATACAAACTCGGCCATGGCCGGGAACTGGTCCAGTTTCACAAAAGGAAAAAATATTCACCGAACAATGACGTTTTGTCCGTCTTGCTAGACGTAATGTCCAGAAAGTAGAAAAAATCAAGATCTCAGTCGCACATCACATCACATCCAAACACCCTCAAGGAACCGTAACTTACCATAACTACAAACATGCAACTCAGTAACTCCCGCTTCCACCCTAAATATCCTAACATACCTTAGGGTGTTACCACGGGATGAGTCCAACCCCTCGTTGCCTTACCCCTCTCTCAGTTGCAGTAACCACTGTACTGCAAGACTCTTATAGCTTGCAGGGAAGACAGTACCCCACCTCCCACCGTAAAGGAGTCTGTTCCTACAAGATGTTCTATAAATACCCACGGCAATCGCCTTAACCCTAACTGCTCCCTCAGTTTCCCTCATACCCCATGAGATGTATAGGAAATCAGCCACCACATACAGTATTGCTCTTCTTACCTCCCTTGACACTCCGCTAACTTCCAAGGTTAAGGCACGTAGAGTCGAGATACTTCTCCCACTGAGAAACCCTAAAACCCTACCCAACCACGTACGAACTTCTTCCAATGTTTCACAAAAATAAACCGTATGAAACGCAGTTTCTTCCAGACCACAACTTAAACAATTCACATCCCTTACCAAACCCATCCTTCTTAAAACTGATTTCGAAGCTAAAATACCCATGATGAATCTGTACACTAATTCGCAAACCCTCGGTGCTAACTTAAGCTTACAAAAACCGTCCCATATTTCCCCCCAATTATACAGCGGAAAAACAGACACCCCCTGCACAATTTCCCTATGACAACATCTCCGCACCATCTGCCCTGCCCTAATCCTTTGAACATTTTTCAACTTCAACAACAGACGCAACATGTCCTCACACTCTATTAATCCTCTGCCACTCCACCATTTGCGCATATCTACCATTACCCGATCCACCCGGGTTCCTCTCTCCCCACCCTCCCTAAGGAACCGCTGCTTTACATATAGAGCCTTCGCCTGTGGCCCCAATGCCAAGAGACCTAAACCTCCAAGACGTACGTGTGTCATGACAACCTCCCTACTCAACCAAGCTCTCCCATAACCCCATACATACTGTAAGACCCTTCTCTGCAGCTCCTGAATATCCATGTGTCTCAATCTTCAACTTGTCGGTTTTTCAAACCATTCATCACAACTGTCAGACACTGCAGCATCATGGGATCTTGTTACAAAGAATTCTTCAACACTTGTTCAACCTTTGGACGAAGACCTACTTCGACTAGTGGATGGTACCACTATGACTCCGCCTCTGCCTGCTTCACCTCACCTCTCTACAGTATATAAGCCACGTCTACGGCCCTATGCTGTACATTCTACAAGACTGATGGACTGAACACATCGATTCCAGGCTGAGGGACTGATTACCTCATACTCCTCGTCTCCTTACGCCTTCCTCTTTGTATTGGACTGATGAAGCCACTGTGTGGCGAAACGTTTCCTGAATAAAGATTCCCATATGCTGCATAAGTGTCTCAATCTTCAACTTGTCGGTTTTTCAAACCATTCATCACATCCATGTCCCATAATGGGTATACCTCAGCCACTCCCCATACCTTGCTGTAAACAAGAGAGTTAACCACCACTGCCCTTTGTTGCAAGGAGACATCCCCAGCTCTTAAACCTCTGAGATGGTCTAAGGCCTTTTTACCACCAATTCAGAATTTACCCTTCGACCCTCCATCTCTTCTGCCATGTACACGATCCAACACATTTTAAGTTGCTCCACAACTGACCACCCATACCTTTCACCCAAACCCCCCCCACCGACGTACCCACCTCCAATAATTTTGATTTTGCTCTGTTGACACACATACCAGTTGCTGCCCCAAAAAAATCAACAACCCTGCCTACGATCTGCAAGTCTTCCTCCCCTTTTAACAAAATTGTGGTGTCATCCACATATCTGACTACGCACGCTGCACGATTATTACTCAGTAACCCACCTCCCAAACTGCCATCCACCAGTTCATAAAATGGATTTTGCACACAGGCAAAGAGCAGCTGAGAGAGGGGGCATCCTTGCGTCAACCCCCATTCCATGCATACAGACTGCCCTAACTTACCATTCACCTGTACTCTTACCATTGCAGAGGCATACAAAGTGTCAACCCATCGTACTATTCCCTCCCCAAAACCCTGCTTCAATAAAATAAGCCTTAATAAATCTTTGTCAACACAGTCATAAGCATTTTGCCAGTCAAGCCCGAGGACACACGCCCTTCATATTCCCCCAAAAACTCCCTAATACGCCCATGTCCTTCCTTCATACTCCTACCTGGTATGCCTAGCTGTCCCCTATGAATAACCGATTCCATGACTTTCCTCATCCTGTTACTTAGGGCCTTTACGAATATTTTATAGTCTGAGCATATTAGAGAGATGTCCCTATATGCGCTCAGACCCCTCCCCCCCTTCCCTTTATGGGCACCAACACCACTACCCCTGTACTCTGTGATGTACCCAACCTCCCCTCCGTAAGCATGCAATTCAATACTTCAACCAAGTATTGCTTAATGTTTCCCCAATGCATCCTATAAAATTCATTTGATATGCCGTCTATGCCTGGTGCTTTTCCTTTACTCATCCTAAAAATCGCCTCTTCGACCTCCTCCACACGAATCCTACCCTCTAGTACCCTCTGATCCCTTTCACTTATGACCTTTCTGAATAATTCCCCCCCAGCAGACCACCCTCATGAACCTCCCCTGCTCTACGTCGGAGTTTTTCCTCAAACCAAAGATCAGTGTAAAAACTCATGCTGTCTGTATTAGAGAGTAACTAACCAGGCTGGTAACCACCCAAACCGGTGCATACTTCCAAACGCAGAAGGGATGTTACTTGTTGTCTAGCCCTAAATTTATGCAGGACACAACCCGAAGGTTTGTCACCCCATAGCACCTCTTCCATGCCCGCCTTGATTCTAACCGCATTGAAACGCTCATTGTGGATTTCGGCCAGTTGATTGCGAAGATGTTTGATGTTTTCATACCTACTACTTCCGCCCCCAACATAATAATTGTTCACTTGCCCCTCCATGTAATTTTGTAGCCCATACCTCCACCTCGCTTCTTCTTACCCCGATTCCTATAATAACTCGCTATCCGGGGTTTGGCGCACGTTTCCCACCATTCCAACAAACATTCACCTTCCTTCCGAGTTTCCAGAGATTCTTCCACCAAACCTGAAAAGTAGACCCATCCCCCTCCCCCTCCAAAAGCTGCATGCTTAGTTTCCAATAACCTGGATAAATTTGTACCAATCCATCCCAGTCCAAATCTGCTAGCACAGCACGGTGGTCTGAAAACCCTTGTGTTACATGAAGTCTATCCAGTCGGGCCGTGTAGCCTCTGTGGACAAACGTGTGCTCCATCCCCCACCCACCCCGCCCCACCACATCAAAAACCCCTGCATCCCCCAGCAAATTTCTTAGGACAGGTAAAACGCACCCCGCCCCCCTCGGCTCAACATCGCCATGGCGGATTACGCAATTCCAATCCCCACCCAAGACCGAAAATAAAGGCAAACCCCGAGTGTGATACATTAAAACCTCCCTCACAAAATCTATTTTAACTTTAGAGTTACTGTCCACAGGCATATAAACTTCAAAAAAACAAACTCTAACCCCACCCCAATACCCATCCACTCTTACCACCCTTCCACCTCCCCCCCCTCCCAACCCAAGACACACCAAGGGCTTGACTCATTCACTGCTATAGCCACCCCACCAATGAATCTTAAAGAATTACTCACATACATGCGGTAGCCTTTCAACTGTAACTCTCTACCAAACTTGTAATTGTGTTCCTGCATGAAACATACATCCACATCGTAACGTCGCAAAAACCACTCCATCCACACTTTTTTAACTTCTGTCCTCAGGCCATTGGCATTGATGGTGACACACTTGAATTTACAAAAAAGGTGGTTTTCCTCTATGTTTGTGGGTCTTTCCCGCTCCCACACGTACTTTAGACTGTCCCTCTTTGGCATTCGGCTTCTCGAGACCTCCCCCTTCCCCCGAGCTCTACCCGTATGCTGGGACCTTGCAACAACCCCTTCTGTGAGGGGCGCCTCAGCCACTTTCGCCCACGATTTCTTCCCCAGGCGCTGTTCTGCTGTCAAGACATCGTCTATGTCTGACGCTCATGCCGATCGTTTGCGGGAGCTGCCATCCACATACATCTCCTCACCAGACGAAGCTTCTTGGTGGACCTCCACCACCACCCCATGCGTCTGTACAAACGTGGATGTGTCCTGCACCACTACGTTATGTGATTCCTCCTTCGTTAACTCACAACACACCAGTGAAACAACAAGACCACGCTCTGTTCCATCCAGGTCATGCAGCACGTCCTCCAGCAACCTATCCTGTGTCAAATCCCCAGGCTTCACAGGATCCACAGAAAGCGTGGGCACGGTCGTAACATCCACTGACAAAGTGGCACACTTCGTAGACTGTGTGTCTTCTCGTATTTCTTCACTCCAAAGCTTGGAACCTTGCCCAGCTGGGGGACCAGACTCAGGCACGAAGGCCTCAGCTTGTAGGCCCCACAGGCGAGGGGTCCCGGGAGCAGACTACCAGTCGACGGGAGCATTGGGCAGCCATATGCTCATAAGAATTGCATAGTCTGCATGTCTTCCGTTGGCCAGCGTAATGAACAAATACCTGGGTCCTACATATCTCCAGATGTACGTAAGAGGGAATAGGCTGGCGTAGCGGCATCTTGATGGTGAAGGAGCCCTCTGAGAGCCCCTCGTATGGGCCCTCTCTCCACACTCCCTTGGTCGCTGCATGCACTGTTCCGTATCTGCCAAAAACATCGCGCAGATCGTACTCCTCAGCCTCGAAAGGCACGTTTCTCACCCTGACCCAGGTGACATACGTAGACACGTCATGTAGACAAACCTCCACAGCTGAATTTACCGCCATTCTCCTTTCTTGAAAAGTTTGCACAATCTTGGTGTAGAACCCTGTTATGCAGAAATGTGGGATACCTGGGGGCTAGAGCCTTGTCTAAGGGCAAAGGTAAAAGTTACACATATCTCAAGCATAAACAAGCCACCCAGGGCTATACCAGTCAAAACAGAAAGCGCTAAACCAGAATGTGTTACTTCAATGGGTTGGTTAACAGAGGGTTAGGTAAAAATCTTAGTTAGGAAAATATATCTATTTATTCAACATAACATTATATACACCCTCTAGAAACACCTTAACCCTAAACGCCCAAATGAGGGTACACAAGAAACAGCTGGCTGGAGTTCCAGCCACCATAACCACTAGGCCTAGTCAGCTCCAGGCCCTCACTACTCCACTACAAACCCTATTTCTTATTTCCTCACTCATCCCACAGCACCCTGACCATGTCAGAGCCTAGGTGGGCATACAGGTAAGCCATAGAAGAGCCTATAGCCTGAGTTGGTTAAACAAAAGGAGTACACAACTACAAACTTAGCTAAAACACACAGCATCTCCGACGCCAGCCTCCACACCATGCTCACCCCATGTGACTCCCCAAGCCACGCGTACTCCGCGTACCCAAACACAGTTGGAAAATACCTACCTAGCAGGATTTCTTTATAATTACAGTTAGAGTACTTTACAGTGCCCCCGAATGTACATTATGAATTATAAAATTATTATTTACAATTATAACAATCACACTATTATGGCACACTTCTTCACTATATGTACATTACAATGTCATGCAGAACCCTGCATAACAAAGCCGGCATTCACGAATTTCACAAATATCCTAGACATCACATTTAGTGCTACGACATATAATTCTTCATTGGGGATGCCGTAGACGTCGCGTATGATGCACGGCATTAATGCATGCATAGTAGAACCGCTGAGGGAGCCTTGGGTGAATTCAACACAGACCATGTTTACTCTCCGACCTTGACGGTCCGCCATCTTGTGGATTGTAGTACACGGGCCGCCACCAGGTGCAAGCCGGAGCAAGCTCAGAGTGCGTCCTCCCAGCCCGCAGGTTGAGAGACGAATGAGGGAGTGGGAAGAGGAGTTGCCTGGAAGGTCTGCGTGGAGTGGGAGTGGATTGGTAGGTCTGTGAGGAGTGGGAGTGGGCTGGCACTTCTGTGAGGAGTGAAAGTGAGCTGAGGTTTCTGGGCATGAGGTTTCCGAACATGAGATTTCTGGACATGAGGTTTCCGAACAAGAGGTTTTTGGACATGAGGTTTCCAGACATGTGGTTTCTGGACATGAGGTTAGTGAATATGAGGCTTCTGGACATAAGATTTCTTGACATGATGTTCTGGAACATTAGGTATCTTGAAACGAGGTTTCCAGACATGAGGTTTCTGGACATGAAGTTTCATGACATGATGTTTCCGGACAAGTGGTTCTTGGACATGGGATTTATTGTTATGGTCTTCCTGGTTTTTTAACATGAGGTTTCTGGCAATGAGGTTTCCAGACATAAGGCTTCCGGACATGAACTTTCAAGACGAGAGGTTTCTTGAGAAGAGGTTTCTTGACATGAGGTTTCCGGACATGAGGTTTATGGACATGAGGTTTCCTGACATAACGTTTGTGGTCATGAGGGTTCTGGACATGATGTTTAAGGGCATGATGTTTCTGGGCATGAGGTTTCTGGACATGAGGTTTCTGGACATGAGGTTTCTGGACATGAGGTTTCCAGACATAAGGCTTCCGGACATGAACTTTCAAGACGAGAGGTTTCTTGAGAAGAGGTTTCTTGACATGAGGTTTCCGGACATGAGGGTTCTTGATGATGTTTCTGGGCATGAGGTTTCTGGACATGAGGGTTCTTGACATGAGGTTTCTTGACATGAGGTTTTTGGATATAAAGTTTCTTGTCATGAGATTTCCGGAGATTAGGTTTCTGGACATGAGGTTTCTGGACATGAGGTTTCTAAACATGAGGTTTCCTAACATGAGATTTCGGAAGATGAGGTTTCCGGACATGAGGTTTCCGGTAATAAGGTTTCTCAACACAAGGTTTCTTGACATGAGGTTTAGAGACATTTAAGTACTGGACATGTTGTTTCTTAACAAGAGGTTTCTAGACAGGAGGTTTCTGGACATGAGGTATCTTGACATGAGGTTTCTGGTCTTCAGGTTTCTGGACATAAGGTTTTTTGACATGAGGTTGCTTGGCATGAGGTCTCCAAACATGAGGTTCCTGGACATGAGGTTTCTTGACATGAGGTTTCTCGATGTGAGATTTCTGGGCATAAGGATTCTTGACGCGAGCTTTCTGGACATGTGGATTTTGTTCATGAGGCTACTGGACAAGAGGTTTCTTTACATGAGGTTTCTGGACATGAGGTTTCTGGACATGTGGTTCTTGTACATGAGGTTTCTGGACAAGAGGTTTCTGGACATTAGGTTTCTGGATATGTGGTTTTTGTACATGAGGTTTCTGGACAAGAGATTTCTGGACATGAGGTTTCTGGACATGAGGTTTCTTGACATGAGGTTTCTGGAGATGTGGTCTCTGGACATGAGGTTTCTGGACTTGAGGTTTCTGGACATGTGGGTTTTGCACATGAGGTTACTGGACAGGAGGTTTCTGGATATGAGGTTTCTGGACATGTGGGTTTTCCACATGAGGTTTCTGGACATGAGGTTTCTGGACATGTGGACTCTGGACATGAGGTTTCCGGACATGAGGTTTCTGGACTTGACGTTTCTGGATATGTAGGTTTTGCACATGAGGTTTCTGGACATCAGATTTCTGGACATAAGGTTTCTGGACATGAGGTTTCCGAACAAGAGGTTTTTGGACACAAGGTTTCCAGACATGTGGTTTCTGGATATGAGGTTAGTGAATATGAGGTTTCTGGACATAAGATTTCTTGACATGATGTTCTGGGACATTAGGTATCTTGAAACGAGGTTTCCAGACATGAGGTTTCTGGACATGAAGTTTCATGACATTACGTTTCCGGACAAGTGGTTCTTGGACATAGGATTTATTGATATGGTCTTACTGGTTTTTTAACATGAGGTTTCTGGCCATGAGGTTTCCAGACATAAGGCTTCCGGACATGAACTTTCAAGACGAGAGGTTTCTTGAGAGGAGGTTTCTTGACATGAGGTTTCCGGACATGAGGTTCATGGACATGAGGTTTCCTAACATAACGTTTGTGGACATGAGGGTTCTGGACATGATGTTTCAGGGCATGATGTTTCTGGGCAAGAGGTTTCTGGACATGAGGTTTCTGGACATGAGGTTTCTGGACATCAGGTTTCCGGACATCAGGTTTCTGGAAATGAGGGTTCTTGACATGAGGTTTCTTGTGATGAGATTTCCGGAGATTAGGTTTCCGGACATGAGATTTCTGGACTTGAGGTTCCTAAACATGAGGTTTCTTGACATAAGATTTTGGAAGATGAGGTTTCCGGACATGAGGTTTCCGGTAATAAGGTTTCTCAACACAAGGTTTCTTGACATGAGGTTTAGAGACATTTAAGTACTGGACATGATGTTTCTTGAGAAGAGGTTTCTAGACAGGAGGTTTCAGGACATGAGGTATCTTGACATTTATTGTGGCAACGTTTCGCTCTCCAGGATGGTAGAGCAATTAATTCGTACATGAGTAAAAGGATATAAAAGCTATTACTTGGGTAACATAAAAATAGATTGGACAAATATAAACTGGAATGAGGCAGCTTGTTTCAGTGTTCACTCTCTGTGCTTTGTGTAGTATAACAGGAGAGACTATGTGATGGCAGGGTTTACTGTTTTCAGGAGGATTCTTGCTAAGACTTCGGAGATGGTGAAGCTGCCGTTGTTTTGTTTAATTGTATTCGAAACAGCGATCAGTGCTGATTCGAGGCACTTGCGTCTGCGGAAATTAGTTTCTTTGATCACTAATTGGGCGTCTCTGAATTTCATGAGATGATTGGTGGAATTTCGGTGTTGTACACAGGCGTTGTTCAGGTTATCGTTCCTACATGCGTAAATGTGTTCATTGAGGCGGGTGTCGAGGTTTCTGGCTGTTTCACCTACGTAAATCTTGTCACAGAGGTTTCTGGACTGGTTTGTGGTGCTTGGATTTTGTCCTGGTTATATCCTTTATTGAAGTGCTAGAAGCGATGGCGACTCTGGTGTTAGCTTGTGAAAGTGCTTTTGAGACGTTCAGTGCAACCTGACTGTTGGGAAGAATTATAACTTTGCCGGGAGTGGTGTTGATGCGTGGAGAATTTATGATCTGAAGAGCTCTTTTCTTGCAGTCTTTGATGAAAAAAGAAGGAAAATGTAACTCTGTGAATGTTTGGTGAATGTATGTACACTCCTCGTCAAGAAACTCAGGACTACAAATTCGGTATGCTCTTAGGAAAAACCCGATGATGATGCCTCTTTTGGTGCCGTCCTAGCCAACTTATACATGGAACACCTAGAGTCCGAACACTTCGCCAACATCATCCCTTCAAGCGTCACTTGGTTACGTTACGTGGACGATGTCCTCGTAATAACTCCAAAACGTTTTGATGTACGGGATCTTCAGGCAAGGCTCAACGCAGTTGAACCGGCGATCCAGTTTACACTAGAAGAAGAGTCCAATGACAAGCTACCTTTCCTCGACGTCCTCATTCACAAAGTAGACAACATCCTAAGATTTCAAGTTTTTCGGAAACCCACAAATAAAAATGATCTCACACACTTCTATTCCAGTCAAGTTACCAAGACCAAAAGAGGCATCATCATCGGGTTTTTCCTAAGAGCATACCGAATTTGTAGTCCTGAGTTTCTTGACGAGGAGTGTACATACATTCACCAAGCATTCACAGAGTTACATTTTCCTTATGAGGTTTCTGGACATGAGGTTTCTCGATTTTAGAGTTCTGGGCATAAGGTTTCTTGACGCGAGCTTTCTGGACATGAGGTTTCTGGACATGTGGATTTTGTTCATGATGCTACTGGACAAGAGGTTTCTTGACATGAGGTTTCTGGACATGAGGTTTCTGGACATGTGGTTCTTGTATATGAGGATTCTGGACAAGAGGTTTCTGGACATTAGGTTTCTGGATATGTGGTTTTTGTTAATGAGGTTTCTGGGCAAGAGATTTCTGGGCATGAGGTTTCTGGACATGAGGGTTTTGGACATGTGGTTTTTGTACATGAGGTTTCTGGACAAGAGGTTTCTGGACATGAGGTTTATGGACATGAGGTTTCTGGACATGAGGTTTCTAGACATGTGGGATTTGCACATGAGGTTTCCGGACAAGAGGTTCATGGACATGAGGTTTCTGAACATGTGGGATTTGCACATAAGGTTTCTGGACAAGAGGTTTCTGGACATGAGGTTTCTGGAGATAAGGTCTCTGGACATGTGGTTTCTAGATATGAAATTTCTGGACATGAGATTTCTGGACATGAGGTTTATGGACATGAGGTTTCTAGAAATGAAGTTTCTGTACATAAGGTTTCTGGACAAGAGGTTTCTGGACAAGAGGTTTCTGGACATGAGGTTTCTGGACTTGAGGTTTCTGGACATGATGTTTATTGACATGAGGTTTCTGGACATGAGGTTTCTGGACATGAGGTTTCTGGACATAAATTTTCTATACATGAAGTTTGTGGACATGAGGTTTCTGGACATGAAGTTTCTGGAAATGAGGTTTCTGGACATGAGATTTCTGGACATGAAGCTTCTGGACATGAAGTTTCTGGACATGAAGTTTCTGAACATGAGGTTTCTGGACATGAAGTTTCTGGACATGAGGTTTCTGGACATGAAGTTTCTGGACATGAAGTTTCTGGACATGAAGTTTCTGGACATGATGTTTATTGACATGAACTTTCTGGACATGAGGTTTCAGGACATGAGCTTTCTGGACATGAAGTTTCTGGACATGAGGTTTCTGGACGTGAGGGTTCCCAAAATGAGGTTTCTGGCCATGAAGTTTCTGGACATGAGGTTTCTGGACATGAGGTTTCTGGACATGAGGTTTCTGGACATGAAGTTTCTGGACATGAGGTTTCTGGACATGAGGTTTCTGGACATGAGGTTTCTGGACATGAAGTTTCTGGACATGAGGTTTCTGGACATGAAGTTTCTGGACATGAAGTTTCTGGACATGAGGTTTCTGGACATGAAGTTTCTGGACATGAGGTTTCTGGACATGAGGTTTCTGGACATGAGGTTTCTGGACATGTGGGATTTCTACATGAGGTTTCTGGACAAGAGGTTTCTGGACATGAGGTTTCTGGACATGAGGTTTCTGGACATGAGGTTTCTGGACATGAGGTTTCTGGACATGAGGTTTTTGGACATGAGGTTTCTGGACATGAGGTTTCTGGACATGAGGTTTCTGGACATGAGGTTTCTGGACATGAGGTTTCTGGACATGAAGTTTCTGGACATGAGGTTTCTGGACATGAAGTTTCTGGACATGAGGTTTCTGGACATGAAGTTTCTGGACATGAGGTTTCTGGACATGAGGTTTCTGGACATGCGGTTTCTGGACATGAGGTTTCTTGATGAGAAGTTTCTGCACATGAGGTTTCTGGACATGAAATTTCTGGGCATGAGGTTTCTGGGCATGAAGTTTCTGGACATGATGTTTCTGGACATGAGGTTTCTGGACATGAGGTTTCTGAACATGAAGTTTCTGGACATTAGGTTTCTGGACATGAAGTTTTTGGACATGAGGTTTCTGGACTTGAGGTTTCTGGACGTGAGGTTTCTGGACATGTGGGCTTTGCACATGAGGATTCTGGACTTGAGGTTTCTGGACATGAGGTTTCTGGTCATGAGGTTTCTGGACACGTGGGTTTTGCACATGAGGTTTCTGGACATGTGGGATTTCTACATGGGGTTTCTGGACATGAGGTTTCTGGACATGTGGTCTCTGGACATGAGGTTTCTGGACATGAGGTTTCTGGACATGAGCTTTCTGGACATGTGGGTTTTGCACATGAAGTATCTGGACATGAGATTTCTGGAAATAAGGTTTCTGGACAAGAGGTTTCTTGACATGAGGCTTCTGGACATGAGGTTTCTTTACATGAGGTTTCTGGACATGTGGTTTTTGTACATGAGGTTTCTGGACAAGAGGTTTCTGGACATGAGGTTTCAGGACATGAGGTTTCTTGAAATGAGGTTTCTGTACATGTGGTCTCTGGACATGAGGTTTATCGACATGAGGTTTCTGGACATGAGGTTTCTGGACATGTAGAATTTGCATATGAGGTTTCTGGACAAGAGGTTTCTGGACATGAGGTTTCTGAACATGTGGGATTTGCACATGAGGTTTCTGCACAAGATGTTTCTGGACATGAGGTTTCTGGACATGAGGTTTCTTGACATGTGGTTTCAAGATATGAAGTTTCTGGACATGAGATTTCTGGACATAAGGTTTCTGGACATGAGGTTTCTGGACATGAGGTTTATGGACATGAGGTTTATGGACATGAGGTTTCTGAACATGAGGTTTCTGGACATGAGGTTTCTGGACATGAGGTTACTGGACAAAAAATTTATAGACATGAAGTTTGCAGACATGAGGTTTCTGGACATGAAGTTTCTGGACATGACGTTGTTGGACATGAAGTTTCTGGACATGAAGTTTCTGAACATGTGGTTTCAAGACATGAAACTTCTGGATATGAGCTTTCTGAACATGAGGTTTGTGGACACGAGGTTTCTGGACATGAGGTTCCTGGACATGAGGCTTTTGGACATGAAGTTTCTGGACACGAAGTTTCTGGACATTAGGTTTCGGGACATGAGATTTCTGAATATGAAGTTTCTGAACATTAGGTTTCAGGACAAGAAATTAATGGACATGAGGCTTCTCGACATGAGGTTTCTCGACATGAGGTTTCTGGACATGAATTTTCTAGACATGAGGTTTCTGGACATGAAGTTTCTGGACATGAAGTTTCTGGACATGAAGTTTCTGGACATGAGGTTTCTGGGCTTGAAGTTTCTGGACATGAGGTTTCTGGACATGAAGTTTCTGCCCATGAAGTTTCTGGACATGAGGCTTCTGGACATGAGGTTTCTTGACATGAAGTTTCTGGACTTGAAGTTTGGGGACATGAGATTTCTGGACATGAGGTTTCTGGATGTGAGGTTTCTGGACTTGAAGTTTCTGGACATGAGGTTTCTGGACATTAGGTTTCTGGGCATGAGTTTTCGGGACATGCGGTTTCTTGACATGAAGTTTCTGGACATGAAGTTTCTGGACATGAGTTTTCTGAACATGAGGTTTCTGGACATGAGGCTTCTGGACATGAAATTTCTGGGCATGAGGTTTCTGGACATGAAGTTTCTGGACATGATGTTTCTGGACATGAGGTTTCTGGACATGAGGTTTCTGAACATGAAGTTTCTGGACATGAGGTTTCTGGACATGAAGTTTCTGGACATGAAGTTTCTGGACATGAAGTTTCTGGACATGAGGTTTCTGGACATGAGGTTTCTGGGCATGAAGTTTGTGGACATGAGGTTTCTCGACATGAAGTTTCTTGACATGAAGTTTCTGATCATGAGGTTTCTGGACATGAGGTTTCTGGACTTGAGGTTTCTGGACTTGAGGTTTCTGGACATAAAGTTTCTGGACATGAGGTTTCTGGACATGAAGTTTCTAGACATGAAGTTTCTGGACATTAGGTTTCTGGACATGAAGTTTTTGGACAAGAGGTTTCTGGACATGAGGTTTCTGGACATGTGGGTTTTGCAAATGAGGTTTCTGGACAAGAGGTTTCTTGACATGAGGTTTCTGGACATGTGGGTTTTCTACATGAGGTTTCTGGACATGAGGTTTCTGGACATGAGGTCTCTGGACATGAGGTTTCTGGACATGAGGATTCTGGACATGAGGTTTCTGGATATGTCGGTTTTGCACATGAGGTTTCTGGACATGAGATTTCTGTACATAAGGTTTCTGGACAAGAGGTTTCTTGACATGAGGCTTCTGGGAATGAGGTTTCTGGACATGAGGTTTCTCGATTTTAGAGTTCTGGGCATAAGGTTTCTTGACGCGAGCTTTCTGGACATGAGGTTTCTGGACATGTGGATTTTGTTCATGATGCTACTGGACAAGAGGTTTCTTGACATGAGGTTTCTGGACATGAGGTTTCTGGACATGTGGTTCTTGTATATGAGGATTCTGGACAAGAGGTTTCTGGACATTAGGTTTCTGGATATGTGGTTTTTGTTAATGAGGTTTCTGGGCAAGAGATTTCTGGGCATGAGGTTTCTGGACATGAGGGTTTTGGACATGTGGTTTTTGTACATGAGGTTTCTGGACAAGAGGTTTCTGGACATGAGGTTTATGGACATGAGGTTTCTGGACATGAGGTTTCTAGACATGTGGGATTTGCACATGAGGTTTCCAGACAAGAGGTTTCTGGACATGAGGTTTCTGAACATGTGGGATTTGCACATAAGGTTTCTGGACAAGAGGTTTCTGGACATGAGGTTTCTGGAGATAAGGTCTCTGGACATGTGGTTTCTAGATATGAAATTTCTGGACATGAGATTTCTGGACATGAGGTTTATGGACATGAGGTTTCTAGAAATGAAGTTTCTGTACATAAGGTTTCTGGACAAGAGGTTTCTGGACAAGAGGTTTCTGGACATGAAATTTCTGGACTTGAGGTTTCTGGACATGATGTTTATTGACATGAGCTTTCTGGACATGAGGTTTCTGGACATGAGGTTTCTGGACATAAAATTTCTATACATGAAGTTTGCGGACATGAGGTTTCTGGACATGAAGTTTCTGGAAATGAGGTTTCTGGACATGAGATTTCTGGACATGAAGCTTCTGGACATGAAGTTTCTGGACATGAAGTTTCTGGACATTAGGTTTCTGGACATGAAGTTTGTGGACACAAGATTTCTGGACATCTGGTTTCTGGATATGAGGTTTCTGGACATGAGGTTTCTGGACATGAGGTTTCTGGACATGAAGTTTCTGGACATGAAGTTTCTGGACATGAAGTTTCTGGACATGAGGTTTCTGGACATGAAGTTTCTGGACATGAGGTTTCTGGGCATGAAGTTTCTGGACATGAGGTTTCTGGACATGAAGTTTCTGGACATGAAGTTTCTGGACATGAGGCTTCTGGACATGAGGTTTCTGGACATGAGGTTTCTGGACATGAAGTTTCTGGATATGAGGCTTCTGAACTTGAAGTTTCTGGACATGAGGTTTCTGGACATGAAGTTTCTGGGCATGAGTTTTCGGGACATGGGGTTTCTGGACATGAGGTTTCTGGACATGTGGGTTTTTTACATGAGGTTTCTGGACATGAGGTTTCTGGACATGTGGTCTCTGTACATGAGGTTTCTGGACATGAGGTTTCTGGGCATGAGGTTTCTGGATATGTGGGTTTTGCAAATGAGGTTTCTGGACATGAGGTTTCTGGACATGTGGTCTCTGGACATGAGGTTTGCACATGAAGTTTCTGGACATGAAATTTCTGGGCATGAGTTTTCTGAACATGAGGTTTCTGGACATGAGGTTTCTGGACATGATGTTTCTGGACATGAGGTTTCTGGACATGAGGTTTCTGAACATGAGGTTTCTGGACATGAGGTTTCTGGACATGAGGTTTCTGGACATGAGGTTTCTGGACATGAGGTTTCTGGACATGTGGGTTTTCTACATGAGGTTTCTGGACATGAGGTTTCTGGACATGTGGTCTCTGGACATGAGGTTTCTGGACATGAGGCTTCTGGGCATGAGGTTTCTGGAAATGAGGTTTCTGGACATGGACATGAGGTTTCTGGACGTGAGGTTTCTGGACATGTGGGCTTTGCACATGAGGATTCTGGACTTGAGGTTTCTGGACATGTGGTATTTTTACATGGGGTTTCTGGAAATGAAGTTTCTGGACATGTGGTCTCTGGACATGAGGTTTCTGGACAGTTGGTTTCTGAACATGAGATTTCTGGACATGAGGTTTCTGGACATGAAGTTTCTGGACATGACGATAGTGGACATGAAGTTTCTGGACATGAAGTTTCTGAACAAGTTGTTTCTGGACATGAAGTTTCTGGAAATAAGGTTTCTCAACATGAGGTTTCTGAACATGAAGTTTCTCGACACGAGATTTCTGGACATGAGGCTTCTGGACATGAAGTTTCTGGACACGAAGTTTCTGGACATTAGGTTTCGGGACATGAGATTTCTGAATATGAAGTTTCTGAACATTAGGTTTCAGGACAAGAAATTAATGGACATGAGGCTTCTCGACATGAGGTTTCTCGACATGAGGTTTCTCGACATGAGGTTTCTAGACATGAGGTTTCTGGACATGAAGTTTCTGGACATGAAGTTTCTGGACATGAGGTTTCTGGGCATGAAGTTTCTGGACATGAGGTTTCTGGACATGAAGTTTCTGGACATGAAGTTTCTGGACATGAGGTTTCTGGACATGAGGTTTCTGGACATGAAGTTTCTGGACATGAGGTTTCTGGACATGAGGTTTCCAGACTTGAGGTTTCTGGACTTGAGGTTTCTAGACTTGAGGTTTCTGGACTTGAAGTTTCTGGACATGAGGTTTCTGGACATTAGGTTTCTGGGCATGAGTTTTCGGGACATGCGGTTTCTTGACATGAAGTTTCTGGACATGAAGTTTCTGGACATGAGTTTTCTGAACATGAGGTTTCTGGACATGAGGCTTCTGGACATGAAATTTCTGGGCATGAGGTTTCTGGACATGAAGTTTCTGGACATGATGTTTCTGGACATGAGGTTTCTGGACATGAGGTTTCTGAACATGAAGTTTCTGGACATGACGTTTCTGGACATCAAGTTTCTGGGCATGAAGTTTCTGGAAATGAAGTTTCTGGACATGAGGTTTCTGGGCATGAAGTTTGTGGACATGAGGTTTCTCGACATGAAGTTTCTTGACATGAAGTTTCTGATCATGAGGTTTCTGGACATGAGGTTTCTGGACTTGAGGTTTCTGGACTTGAGGTTTCTGGACTTGAGGTTTCTGGACATAAAGTTTCTGGACATGAGGTTTCTGGACATGAAGTTTCTAGACATGAAGTTTCTGGACATTAGGTTTCTGGACATGAAGTTTTTGGACAAGAGGTTTCTGGACATGAGGTTTCTGGACATGTGGGTTTTGCAAATGAGGTTTCTGGACAAGAGGTTTCTTGACATGAGGTTTCTGGACATGTGGGTTTTCTACATGAGGTTTCTGGACATGAGGTTTCTGGACATGAGGTCTCTGGACATGAGGTTTCTGGACATGAGGATTCTGGACATGAGGTTTCTGGATATGTCGGTTTTGCACATGAGGTTTCTGGACATGAGATTTCTGTACATAAGGTTTCTGGACAAGAGGTTTCTTGACATGAGGCTTCTGGGAATGAGGTTTCTGGACATGAGGTTTCTCGATTTTAGAGTTCTGGGCATAAGGTTTCTTGACGCGAGCTTTCTGGACATGAGGTTTCTGGACATGTGGATTTTGTTCATGATGCTACTGGACAAGAGGTTTCTTGACATGAGGTTTCTGGACATGAGGTTTCTGGACATGTGGTTCTTGTATATGAGGATTCTGGACAAGAGGTTTCTGGACATTAGGTTTCTGGATATGTGGTTTTTGTTAATGAGGTTTCTGGGCAAGAGATTTCTGGGCATGAGGTTTCTGGACATGACGGTTTGGACATGTGGTTTTTGTACATGAGGTTTCTGGACAAGAGGTTTCTGGACATTAGGTTTATGGACATGAGGTTTCTGGACATGACGTTTCTAGACATGTAGGATTTGCACATAAGGTTTCTGGACAAGAGGTTTCTGGACATGAGGTTTCTAGACATGTAGGATTTGCACATAAGGTTTCTGGACAAGAGGTTTCTGGACATGAGGTTTCTGGAGATAAGGTCTCTGGACATGTGGTTTCTAGATATGAAATTTCTGGACATGAGTTTTCTGGACATGAGGTTTATGGACATGAGGTTTCTAGAAATGAAGTTTCTGAACATAAGGTTTCTGGACAAGAGGTTTCTGGACAAGAGGTTTCTGGACATGAGGTTTCTGGACTTGAGGTTTCTGGACATGATGTTTATTGACATGAGGTTTCTGGACATGAGGTTTCTGGACATGAGGTTTCTGGACATGAAGTTTCTGGACATGAAGTTTCTGGACATGAGGTTTCTGGACATGAAGTTTCTGGACATGAGGTTTCTGGACATGAAGTTTCTGGACATGAAGTTTCTGGACATGAAGTTTCTGGACATGAAGTTTCTGGACATGAGGTTTCTGGACATGAAGTTTCTGGACATGAGGTTTCTGGACATGAGGTTTCTGGACATGAGGTTTCTGGACATGAAGTTTCTGGACATGAGGTTTCTGGACATGAAGTTTCTGGACATGAAGTTTCTGGACATGAAGTTTCTGGACATGAGGTTTCTGGACATGAAGTTTCTGGACATGAAGTTTCTGGACATGAGGTTTCTGGACATGAGGTTTCTGGACATGAGGTTTCTGGACATGAAGTTTCTGGACATGAAGTTTCTGGACATGAGGTTTCTGGACATGAAGTTTCTGGACATGAGGTTTCTGGACATGAGGTTTCTGGACATGAGGTTTCTGGACATGTGGGTTTTGCACATGAGGTTTCTGGACAAGAGGTTTCTGGACATGAGGTTTCTGGACATGAGGTTTCTGGACATGAGGTTTCTGGACATGAGGTTTCTGGACATGAGGTTTCTGGACATGAGGTTTCTGGACATGAGCTTTCTGGACATGTGGGTTTTGCACATGAGGTTTCTGGACATGAGATTTCTGAACATAAGGTTTCTGGACAAGATGAGGTTTCTTGACATGAGGCTTCTGGGCATGAGGTTTCTGGACATGAGGTTTCTGGACATGTGGTTTTTGTATATGAGGTTTCTGAACGAGAGGTTTCTGGACATGAGGTTTCTGGACATGAGGTTTCTTGCCATGAGGTTTCTGTACATGTAGTCTCTGGACATGAGGTTTATGGACATGAGGTTTCTGGACATGAGGTTTCTGGACATGCAGGATTTGCTCATGAGGTTTCTGGACAAGAGGTTTCTGGACATGAGGTTTCTGAACATGTGGGATTTGCACATTAGGTTTCTCAAAAAGATGTTTTTGGACATGAGGTTTCTGGACATGAGGTTGCTGGACATGTAGTTTCTAGGTATGAAGTTTCTGGACATGAGATTTCTGGACATTAGGTTTCTGAACATTAGGTTTCTGTACATGAGGTTTATGGACATGAGGTTTATGGACATGAGGTTTCTGAACATTAGGTTTATGGACATGAGGTTTCTGGACATGAGGTTACTGGACAAAAAAAATTATGGACATAAAGTTTGCAGACATGAGGTTTCTGGACATGAAGTTTCTGGACATGACATTGTTGGACATGAGGTTTATGGACATGAGGTTTCTGAACATGAGGTTTCTGGACATGAAACTTCTGGATATGAGGTTTCTGAACATGAAGTTTCTGGACATGAAGTTTCTGGACATGAGGTTCCTGGACATGAGGCTTCTGGACATGAAGTTTCTGGACACGAAGTTTCTGGACATTAGGTTTCGGGACATGAGATTTCTGAATATGAAGTTTCTGAACATTAGGTTTCTGGACATGAAGTTTCTGGACATGAGGTTTCTGGACATGAATTTTCTAGACATGAGGTTTCTGGACATGAAGTTTCTGGACATGAAGTTTCTGGACATGAGGTTTCTGGACATGAAGTTTCTGGACATGAGGTTTCTGGACATGAAGTTTCTGCCCATGAAGTTTCTGGACATGAGGCTTCTGGACATGAGGTTTCTTGACATGAAGTTTCTGGACTTGAAGTTTGGGGACATGAGATTTCTGGACATGAGGTTTCTGGATGTGAGGTTTCTGGACTTGAAGTTTCTGGACATGAGGTTTCTGGACATTAGGTTTCTGGGCATGAGTTTTCGGGACATGCGGTTTCTTGACATGAAGTTTCTGGACATGAAGTTTCTGGACATGAGTTTTCTGAACATGAGGTTTCTGGACATGAGGTTTCTGGACATGAAATTTCTGGGCATGAGGTTTCTGGACATGAAGTTTCTGGACATGATGTTTCTGGACATGAGGTTTCTGGACATGAGGTTTCTGAACATGAAGTTTCTGGACATGACGTTTCTGGACATCAAGTTTCTGGGCATGAAGTTTCTGGAAATGAAGTTTCTGGACATGAGGTTTCTGGGCATGAAGTTTGTGGACATGAGGTTTCTCGACATGAAGTTTCTTGACATGAAGTTTCTGATCATGAGGTTTCTGGACATGAGGTTTCTGGACTTGAGGTTTCTGGACTTGAGGTTTCTGGACATAAAGTTTCTGGACATGAGGTTTCTGGACATGAAGTTTCTAGACATGAAGTTTCTGGACATTAGGTTTCTGGACATGAAGTTTTTGGACAAGAGGTTTCTGGACATGAGGTTTCTGGACATGTGGGTTTTGCAAATGAGGTTTCTGGACAAGAGGTTTCTTGACATGAGGTTTCTGGACATGTGGGTTTTCTACATGAGGTTTCTGGACATGAGGTTTCTGGACATGAGGTCTCTGGACATGAGGTTTCTGGACATGAGGATTCTGGACATGAGGTTTCTGGATATGTCGGTTTTGCACATGAGGTTTCTGGACATGAGATTTCTGTACATAAGGTTTCTGGACAAGAGGTTTCTTGACATGAGGCTTCTGGGAATGAGGTTTCTGGACATGAGGTTTCTCGATTTTAGAGTTCTGGGCATAAGGTTTCTTGACGCGAGCTTTCTGGACATGAGGTTTCTGGATATGTGGATTTTGTTCATGATGCTACTGGACAAGAGGTTTCTTGACATGAGGTTTCTGGACATGAGGTTTCTGGACATGTGGCTCTTGTATATGAGGATTCTGGACAAGAGGTTTCTGGACATTAGGTTTCTGGATATGTGGCTTTTGTTAATGAGGTTTCTGGGCAAGAGATTTCTGGGCATGAGGTTTCTGGACATGAGGGTTTTGGACATGTGGTTTTTGTACATGAGGTTTCTGGACAAGAGGTTTCTGGACATGAGGTTTATGGACATGAGGTTTCTGGACATGAGGTTTCTAGACATGTGGGATTTGCACATGAGGTTTCCAGACAAGAGGTTCATGGACATGAGGTTTCTGAACATGATTTGCAGATAAGGTTTCTGGGGAGGTTTCTGCACATGGACAAGGTTTCTGGACTGGACATGAGGCTTCCGGACATGAGGTTTCTGGACATAAGGTTTCTGGACATGAAGATTCTGGACATGAAGTTACTGGACATTAGGTTTCTGGACATGAAGTTTGTGGACACGAGATTTCTGGACAAGTGGTTTCTGGATATGAGATTTCTGGACATGAGGTTTCTGGACATGAGGTTTCTGGACATGAGGTTTCTGGACATGAGGTTTCTGGACATGAGGTTTCTGGACATGAAGTTTCTGGACATGAAGTTTCTGGACATGATGTTTCTGGACATGAAGTTTGTGAACAAGAGGTTTGTGGACATGAAGATTCTGGACATGAAGTTTCTTGACATGAGGTTTCTGGACATGAGGTTTCTGGACATGAGGTTTCTGGACATGAGGTTTCTGGACATGAAGTTTGTGGACATGAGGTTTCTGGACATGAGGTTTCTGGACATGAGGTTTCTGGACATGAGGTTTCTGGACATGAGGTTTCTGGACATGAGGTTTTTTGACATGAGGTTTCTGGACATGAGGTTTCTGGACATACAGTTTCTGGACATGAAGTTTCTGGACATGATGTTTCTGGACATTAGGTTTCTGGACATCAGGTGTTTGGACATGAGGCTCCTGGACATGAGGTTTCTGGACATGAGGTTTCTGGACATGTGGTCTCTGGACATGAGGTTTCTGGAAATGAGGTTTCTGGACATGAGCTTTCTGGACATGTGGGATTTCTACATGAGCTTTCTGGACATGAGGTTTCTGGACATGTGGTCTCTGGACATGAGATTTCTGGAAATAAGGTTTCTGGACAAGAGGTTTCTTGACATGAGGCTTCTGGGCATGAGGTTTCTTTACATGAGGTTTCTGGACATGTGGTTTTTGTACATGAGGTTTCTGGACAAGAGGTTTCTGGACATGAGGTTTCAGGACATGAGGTTTCTTGAAATGAGGTTTCTGTACATGTGGTCTCTGGACATGAGGTTTATCGACATGAGGTTTCTGGACATGAGGTTTCTGGACATGTAGAATTTGCATATGAGGTTTCTGGACAAGAGGTTTCTGGACATGAGGTTTCTGAACATGTGGGATTTGCACATGAGGTTTCTGCACAAGATGTTTCTGGACATGAGGTTTCTGGACATGAGGTTTCTTGACATGTGGTTTCAAGATATGAAGTTTCTGGACATGAGATTTCTGGACATAAGGTTTCTGGACATGAGGTTTCTGGACATGAGGTTTATGGACATGAGGTTTATGGACATGAGGTTTCTGAACATGAGGTTTCTGGACATGAGGTTTCTGGACATGAGGTTACTGGACAAAAAAATTATAGACATAAAGTTTGCAGACATGAGGTTTCTGGACATGAAGTTTCTGGACATGACATTGTTGGACATGAAGTTTCTGGACATGAAGTTTCTGAACATGTGGTTTCAAGACATGAAACTTCTGGATATGAGCTTTCTGAACATGAGGTTTGTGGACACGAAGTTTCTAGACATGAGGTTTTTGGTCATAAAGTTTCTGGACACGAAGTTTCTGGACATTAGGTTTCGGGACTTGAGATTTCTGAATATGAAGTTTCTAAACATTAGGATTCAGGACAAGAAATTAATGGACATGAGGCTTCTCGACATGAGGTTTCTCGACATGAGGTTTCTGGACATGAATTTTCTAGACATGAGGTTTCTGGACATGAAGTTTCTGGACATGAAGTTTCTGGACATGAAGTTTCTGGACATGAGGTTTCTGGGCTTGAAGTTTCTGGACATGAGGTTTCTGGACATGAAGTTTCTGCCCATGAAGTTTCTGGACATGAGGCTTCTGGACATGAGGTTTCTTGACATGAAGTTTCTGGACTTGAAGTTTGGGGACATGAGATTTCTGGACATGAGGTTTCTGGATGTGAGGTTTCTGGACTTGAAGTTTCTGGACATGAGGTTTCTGGACATTAGGTTTCTGGGCATGAGTTTTCGGGACATGCGGTTTCTTGACATGAAGTTTCTGGACATGAAGTTTCTGGACATGAGTTTTCTGAACATGAGGTTTCTGGACATGAGGCTTCTGGACATGAAATTTCTGGGCATGAGGTTTCTGGACATGAAGTTTCTGGACATGATGTTTCTGGACATGAGGTTTCTGGACATGAGGTTTCTGAACATGAAGTTTCTGGACATGACGTTTCTGGACATCAAGTTTCTGGGCATGAAGTTTCTGGAAATGAAGTTTCTGGACATGAGGTTTCTGGGCATGAAGTTTGTGGACATGAGGTTTCTCGACATGAAGTTTCTTGACATGAAGTTTCTGATCATGAGGTTTCTGGACATGAGGTTTCTGGACTTGAGGTTTCTGGACTTGAGGTTTCTGGACATGAAGTTTCTGGACATGAGGTTTCTGGACATGAAGTTTCTGGACATGAAGTTTCTGGACATTAGGTTTCTGGACATGAAGTTTTTGGACATGAGGTTTCTGGACATGAGGTTTCTGGACATGTGGGTTTTGCACATGAGGTTTCTGGACAAGAGGTTTCTGGACATGAGGTTTCTGGACATGTGGGTTTTCTACATGAGGTTTCTGGACATGAGGTTTCTGGACATGAGGTCTCTGGACATGAGGTTTCTGGACATGAGGATTCTGGACATGAGGTTTCTGGATATGTCGGTTTTGCACATGAGGTTTCTGGACATGAGATTTCTGTACATAAGGTTTCTGGACAAGAGGTTTCTTGACATGAGGCTTCTGGGAATGAGGTTTCTGGACATGAGGTTTCTCGATTTTAGAGTTCTGGGCATAAGGTTTCTTGACGCGAGCTTTCTGGACATGAGGTTTCTGGACATGTGGATTTTGTTCATGATGCTACTGGACAAGAGGTTTCTTGACATGAGGTTTCTGGACATGAGGTTTCTGGACATGTGGTTCTTGTATATGAGGATTCTGGACAAGAGGTTTCTGGACATTAGGTTTCTGGATATGTGGTTTTTGTTAATGAGTTTTCTGTGCAAGAGATTTCTGGGCAAGAGGTTTCTGGACATGAGGGTTTTGGACATGTGGTTTTTGTACATGAGGTTTCTGGACAAGAGGTTTCTGGACATGAGGTTTATGGACATGAGGTTTCTGGACATGAGGTTTCTAGACATGTGGGATTTGCACATGAGGTTTCCAGACAAGAGGTTCATGGACATGAGGTTTTTGAACATGTGGGATTTGCACATAAGGTTTCTGGACTAGAGGTTTCTGGACATGAGGCCTCTGGAGATAAGGTCTCTGGACATGTGGTTTCTAGATATGAAATTTCTGGACATGAGATTTCTGGACATGAGGTTTCAGGACATGAAGTTTCTGGACATGAGGTTTCTGGACATGAAGTTTCTGGACATGAAGTTTCTCGACATGAAGTTTCTGGACATGAGGTTTCTGGGCATGAAGTTCGTGGACATGAGGTTTCTGGACATGAGGTTTCTGGACATGAGGTTTCTGGACATGAGGTTTCTGGACATGAAGTTTCTGGACATGAGGTTTCTGGACATGAAGTTTATGAACATTAGGTTTCTGGACATGAAGTTTCTGGATATGAGGCTTCTAGACATGAGGTTTCTCGACATGAGGTTTCTGGATATGAAGTATCTTGATATGAAGTTTCTGGACATGAAGTTTCTGGACATGAGGTTTCTGGGCATGAAGTTTCTGGACATGAGGTTTCTGGACATGAAGTTTCTGGACATGAGGTTTCTGGACATGAAGTTTCTGGACATGAAGTTTCTGGACATGAAGTTTCTGGACATGAAGTTTCTGGACATGAAGTTTCTGGACATGAGGTTTCTGGACATGAGGTTTCTGGACATGAAGTTTCTGGACATGAAGTTTCTGGACATGAGGTTTCTGGACATGAGGTTTCTGGACATGAAGTTTCTGGACATGAAGTTTCTGGACATGAGGTTTCTGGACATGAAGTTTCTGGACATTAGGTTTCTGGACATGAAGTTTGTGGACATGAGGTTTCTGGACTTGAGGTTTCTGGACATGAGGTTTCTGGACATGTGGGTTTTGCACATGAGGTTTCTGGACAAGAGGTTTCTGGACATGAGGTTTCTGGACATGTTGGTTTTCTACATAAGGTTTCTGGACATTAGGTTTCTGGACATGTGGTCTCTGGACATGAGGTTTCTGGACATGAGGTTTCTGGACATGAGGTTTCTGGACATGTGTGTTTTGCACATTAGGTTTCTGGACATGAGATTTCTGTATATAAGGTTTCTGGACAAGTGCTTTCTTGACATGAGGCTTCTGGGCATTAGGTTTCTGGACATGAGGTTTCGGGACATGTGGTTTTTGTATATGAGGTTTCTGAACGAGAGGTTTCTGGACATGAGGTTTCTGTACATGTGGTCTCTGGACATGAGGTTTATGGACATGAGGTTTCTGGACATGAGGTTTATGGACATGAGGTTTCTGGACATGAGGTTTCTGTACATGAGGTTTCTGTACATGAGGTTTTGCACATGAGGTTTTCTGGACATGAGGTTTCTGGACATGAGGTTTCTGGACATGAGGTTTCTGGACATGAGGTTTCTGGACATGAAGTTTCTGGACATGAGGTTTCTGGACATGAGGTGTTTGGACATGAGGCTCCTGGACATGAGGTTTCTGGACATGAAGTTTCTGGACATGAGGTTTCTGGACATGAGGTTTCTGGACATGAAGTTTCTGTACATGAGGTCTTTGGACATGAGGTTTCTGGACATGAGGTTTCATGACATGAGGTTTCTGGACATGAGTTTTCTGGACATGAGGTTTTGGACATGGACATGAGGTTTCTGGACATGAGTTTCATGAGGTTCTGGACTGGACATGAGGTTTCTGGACATGAGGTTTCTGGACATGATGGACAGGACATGAGGTTTCTGGACATGAGGTTTCTGGACATGAGGTTTCTGGACATGAGGTTTTGGACATGAGGCTTCTCTGGACATGAGGTTTCTGGACATGAGGTTTCTGGACATGAAGTTTCTGAACATGAGGTTTCTGGACATGAGGTTTCTGGACGTGATGTTTCTGAACATTAGGTTTCTCGACATGAGGTTTCTGGACATGAAGTTTCTGAACATTAGGTTTCTGGACATGAAGTTTCTGGACATGAGG